>NC_042520.1:1919169-2044169 GCF_900963305.1 Echeneis naucrates | reverse complement strand
CAGGGCTGATCCATATTCAGCTGTTTGCTCCGTCACGGCTGTCAGAGGGGACGAACGTGAGCCGAATTGTGTCGCTTGTCCTGAAGCCTACGTGGATTATTGATCAGTGCAGACATATGCATGCACCGCTACACACAAGCAATGTTTTATGAGTGTTACACAAAAGTTGGATACATAGTGATCGTAGAATCTCGGCTGTAAAGCCTGCTTACCAAAGAAAATCAGCTGAGTGACTGACTCAGACGCTGAACTACAAAATATTTTCTGCAGGTGACTCACTCTAAAAATCATCTATTCCACATTTCCTTTCGCAGACAGGCCTTTTTTGGATGCAGTTAAATTTAAAAGAAATCCAGTGAAGATACAGAAACCCTCAAAAAGTCTATTAATTTACTTTTGTTCAGCAAAAATCACAAATTATTTATTTAATTATCTATTTTTTTGACTGCCTGCAGTTGATTTTCTTTTAAAGTCACTTTGAAAAGAACATCCATTCTGAATCCAGGGACTGTCTTCTTTTAAAGGAGTCAGCTGTCTATTTAAACTAACTGAACCAAACCAAACCCATTAAGTGCCCAACCTCTTTTTTTATTTATTTATTTTTAAGTAAATTTAACGCTTCCATGAGAATTTAAACTGCACTCATTATACCAGCCTCATTAAAACATCTCATTACTTCCATTAGGTAGAAATGCATAGCAGAAATAGCTCTGCAGCAATTCGACAAGCCGGCAGGAAACATCTTTCTTGTGTTTGACTGAATGTTCTGATCGAGTGGTTTTAACTTTCTGGTAAAATCTGCCCCCCCCCCCCCCCCCCCCCCCCCCCCCCATTTTACTTCTGACTGAAGTTACAGGAGTTATCTCAAGGCACAAGGTCCAAACCTTCTCTTTATGGTAGTTTTTAATTAAAAAAAGCTCAACGACAGCAGGTTGAAAGCTACTTGGAACAGTGTGAGGAATCAATAATGATCAGCAGTGAAGGTCCTGAGGTGTTTTGAAGGTTTTACACTTAATTATTATTATTTATTTATTTTTTTTGCAGGGGAATGTGTCTGGGATTCAACGTGATGTTGAGAGAAAGGTAGAAAAGAAGAACATATTTTACATCCAACTTTTTTTATCATAATTATTTATTTGTCTTGTCTTGTAAGAACACGATGACTCAGCACAGTGCAGCTTTCCTGAAACATGGTTCGAAAATCATCTTCACAACTAGCAGCACACCACAACAGATTTATTTTGCTCTGTTTTTGTTTTGCTTTGCTTGTTTTCTTGCTTTACAACTTGAGGGGAAATTCCAGCAAGATGTCTTTGGAGACGCCACACAGAATCGGGAATCGAACCCACCACCTTCTTGTTGTGGGGCCGTTCTGCACCAAGTGAGATTAATAAAAAAAAAAAAAAAACGTCCACAGCTTTTCTGGAAGAAGACGACATGATGTGACAAAGCACATTTCCAGGGAACCAAGACTTGATAAAGGAATGCAGATTTACAGCACAACTGAGCAGAGAACTATTCAAAATGTTATTTAAATGCCGCTCAGACTGATGCAGTTTCAACACAACTGTGAAGAAAAAGTTTCTCACTTAGAGGAAGTGTGATAAACAACACGAGGACCATTAATCTGTCAGTAAAGTGAAAATGGTTCTTTACCGGCACCAACGCCAGTAAAACACAGTTTAACACAGTTGTCAGCATTGATGGATGCGGAGTCCTTAAATTCTGGCTGAAATTTAGACATTTTTAAGGCCATTTTCATCTAAAAGTAACAACAAGGTGGCACCATTTGGGGGAAATCACATTATAACATTTACAATTCAAGCAGTTCATTAAAATGAAGAACCCGCTGTGAGTAAGTATTAATCTCACTGTAATGATGTTCAGCGTCTGATCAGGATTCATGTGCTGCAACCACGTTGAGGAGAAATGAATCAATTCACACTTTTCATGCTGGATAAATTATTTGGATGATTTTTGTCTCTTCTGCTGTAAGAAAACAGATTATTATTGATTATTGATGTGATGTTTTTGTGTCTGTGTGTGTGGGAGTGTGACTGAATGTGACCTTGGGGTTACTGCGTTGGCTAAGAGTGTGTGAGTTCTTGTAAAGGCTGTGTGGGTGTGTGGGTGTGTTGATGTGTGTGTCCAGTCAGCTGTGAGTGTGTGAGGCTGACTCAAAGCAGCGTGTGTGTACTCTGTGTTGGATGTGTCGCATTCTTGTCATTGATGTTTCAATGAGTTGGTGTCTGTTCAAGGCAACTTCTGCTCTTCAGCCTCTGAAGACACACACACACACACACACACACACACACACACACACAGCCTTAATAACGGTAAACATCTCCACGCTGAGTCCTGATGCTGCTAACTTCGGTGGGAGAAAAGAAAAGACAGACAGATCTCTGCAGGAAAAGGAACAGCATTGAGTGTTGAAGTCACGACTTTGTGGTTGTTGGTAAGTAAACAGCATGTAGCATCCGCAGCTCCTCGAAAAAAGAAGTATTTGTAATGAAATATGCAACCTTTCAGTACCTGATGGTTTATTCAGCCTGAACTTTGGTCGAACTTTTAATACAACTGTTTGGCAACTGCAGAACACAATTTGAATATTTGGGAGCTTGTGCTGACTGTGATCGTGAGTCACTTCCACTTGTGTGTGAAATCCTCAGTTTCACTCGTTACTGTTTTATTGGTCAGACGGATGAAACCGCCTCAGCGTGCAGAAATCCACACTCCCAAACACGTTGTAGCTCAGACCTTAGAAATCCGTCCTATCTGTTTTAGAAATACAGCTGTGAAAGAACAGAAATCCTTTAAATTAATTTGTCCAGTATTTCGCTTGCTGACGAAAAGTTGGCAGGCTGATAGTTGTATTTTATCAAAGATTGAGCCTGAAGATCCAGATCCGTCGTGCTTTTAAGGCATGTTGTATTTGGCATGTTCATACATCTGCGCCCCCTTTAGATCCCGAACTTAAAAGAATCTAAAGGCTTTAAAGAATGGCAGATTGTGGGAGTAAAATCAGACTCTCGTCCTTTCCTGCTGTGGTTTCTTTCTTTACAGACATTTAAAGCAATTAACATTCAGCCTGATTTTTCTTTAACTTATTTTATTTTTTACATTTCAGCTGCTGTTCGTTGACACTTCAGCTCACAGAATGAGAGCCGCCTGGCCGGGTTGTTTGACTGTCAGCTGCCTTTCTCCACCGCTGCATGCGTTCTGCTCGACGGAGAAATCTGCATGTTTAAGGAGAAAAACTTTCAGTCTGAGCAAAGACCCGTAGGAGTTTGAGCTACCTGACAGAAGCCCGGCAGGAAAGCAGCCCGGATTAGTGACGACACAAGTGCAAACATACAAGCAGTAGTTTTCTTTAATGCCTGTAAATGTGGGAATATACAAAACATACAGAAGGGCCCTGTGAAAAGACAGTATGATCGAGATCACATGAAAATGACAGACCTGCAGTTTTACACGGTGAGAACAGAAAGGCAGAAACACACAATTAGTGTGTTTAGTTGTATTGTGTTGTGTTAGGATAAGATACTCTATTTGTTTTCAGTAAAGAAAGTCCATCTTACACACACACACACAACACAAAGAAGAGAAACATACACACATAAATCACAATAAATAAGTAGAAATAAATAAATGAGATATTCTGAATGCGGAGAGTTAGAAATGATGGAAGACAACACAGAAGGAATGTTTATGAAAACAGCAGGAATATATCAGATGAATGAAACAATATAGGACACAAAATATTCAGCTGACTTTGCATTTTGCTCCGTGACCGACTGAAATATCAATAAAGATCTCAAAGTCAAAATGAGAAGACAACACCGAGTGTAAGAGAGGACAAACACACACCACCGCACACATGCACAGCACATAGACTTGTAGTCAGGGAAAATATAACTACACCTGGATTCACAATCACGCAGACACACACATTCATTTGAGTGTAGTGTGACTACAGGACACTTGCTGTGTGTTGTTTTGCTCCATGTTGTGTTGCTGCTCCCTCAAAACAACATCCCACAGTCTGCCATTTCCCAGAGCTGAAAACCTGCAGCGTCGCGTTTCACGTCACGCAGCTTTTACACTCGAGGAATCAAACACAGCAGAAACAGTTTGCCTTTTTTTTTTTTAAATCTCCAACATGGAGAAGTGTGGGTCGTGAATGAAGGTCGGACTTTGTTACTGGAAGCACAGACCTACAGGATGCTGGAAGGCCGGTGATATATGTCTGTAGAGTATCTGTGCACGAGTGTTCCCAAACACCCTCAAACATTTATTTCACTGACTTTAAGGCCTTAAATTTAAGTCGCAGACTTGGACAGGAATCTCGGTTTTCTCTGGCATTCCTGCAGATTGCAGCATGTAGCACGTTATATAGAAACAGAGGATCTAAAATTCATGCTCTTTTAACAGCCAAAACACAAATCTGGCCTTCTCACCTGAGCACAAACAAGAAGAGGGGATGATGGGAAAAACCAGAGACATGATAAGCTGATGTGATGGAAGACGTGACAGAATACAGTTAATGAATGAGATAAACCCGTCGTAGTAACATGTTGAGGGATGTTGAGCAGACTGACAGTCGGGAAGAACAAGAACATGATTTATACGGAGTCGACGTCCAAACATCTGCAGCATTAGTCAAATAAAAACAGGCAGAACATCCGTCACAGCTGCCGATATCGTCGATGACGTTGTGCTTTTTCTAATGAAGCCTTCAGATGACATCATCTGTCACCAGGTGATTATCAATACATCGATCACTGATGATCTCCCCTCCCCCACTTCATTTTCACACCTTTGTCTCTCCGTCTGAACGTCGCTCTCCTATTCAACGCTGAGCTCGCTCGCTCTCTCTCACTGAGACTCTGTCCTTCTTATTTCCTCTCTCTCTCTCTCTCTCTCTCTCTCTCTCTCTCTCTCTCTCTCTCTCTCTCTCTCAGCTTTATTTTGGTTGAGAGATAATCCCTCAGTCACGTGGAGGTAGAGAGAGGGAGATGTATCACTTGATTCACGATGCACACAAACAACATGCTCACACAAAAAAGCAAACGCAAACAGAGAGAACTGACAGTGTGTGTTTGTGTGTGTGTGTGTGTGTGTGTGTTATAAAGTAATAATGCCACTGAAGCTCATTTAAGCCGAGTCCGGGGGGGCAAGTCAGAGAGAAAGACACACACACATATAAACCCAGAAAACCTCTGCCAGCCAAAAGAAACAGCTGTTGCTGGACAGTCACCGGGACGTGAGATTAATCTGAGAGAGGAGGAAGGAAAGAGGAACAGAGGGAGGGAGAGAAGATGGAGGACGAGTGGGAGTGATGGAAATGAGAAAGTGGGATGAGTCATGTAGAAGGAGCAGGAGGATGGAGATAATGAAGAGGGAGTGAGTGAGGGGAAAAAAAAGTAAGGAGACAATTGAGGAGCTGAATTTTCCGCCGTCATCAATCCGCTCGTGTAAACATCCACACAAATACGGGCATTATGGGTAACAAGAGGTCAGAGACGGGCTGATGCGTAAATCTCCCCGCGTGTGGCCTGAGCTGATTGCATTGATTGAGCTAAACAAGTAAAAGAAATAAAACACAAATACATTTAGAGAGATGATGGCGAGATGAGAGACGGCGTAGCGTCGTCCGTTTTCGGCTGATGCTTCGTTGTGTGTCTGTGTGTGTTTGTTTGTAATCACTTCCCCAGCCTCCGCTCTGGTGGTCCGACCTTCCCCCCTCTGATGGCCACATTAGCTCGGGACCCGCATCGCTCACAGGTTGCGTTGTCAGGCTGATTGCATCACAGCAGCGTTTATCAACGCGGCCTTCAGGCGTATCCATCCCGACCTTTCCCAAGATTCACTGCCAAGGAGGCAGCCACAGGTACGCGAGGATTTTTACTTTTTGGGGCCTGCTCGCTACGGCAGCACACGGCGGCGTCCTCGATGTAGCTGGAGAGTCTGGTGGAGACGAGGCCCAAAGAGCGGCCACTGATATCTTAATTTCAGCCTCATTTCAGATTGGCAGTGTGTTACGGCTAAGGAAGACGCGGCCGCAGCAGGCCGTGTCCTTGGAAGGACTTGTCCCTTGAATTGGAGCTCAGCCAGAGCCGATGGACTGCAGAGGCAGCTCGTCCTCTGCAGTCACTCAGCGCTCCGCTCCAGAGGATCCCGCCTCCTTCTCTTTAACCCTTCAACCCCTCCGTCACATTCTCGAATTGGACCTGTCCCTAAGTCTGACTCTGTTCGGCGTCTGGAGCCAAAGTACAGGCTCCAATATCAGCATTCCCAAAGATGGCCCGCAGCATCGCTCATTTTAAATGCCGGCAACTCGCCGTTAACCTGCATTTTAGTCTGATAATGAAGAGATCGTAAAACTACCAGCACAACAGCTTGGTAACGACTCCACGTTCAGGCGACGCCTGCCATCATATTTCACTTTAATTCTGACATCAAACAGAGGAAACAGATATATATGTAAATTCGATCGCTTACATTGTGACTTCACCGCATTAAAACACCATTCTGCTGTCTGTGATCACAAAAACTGGATGTTAAACGATCAGGGACAAATTACCTAAAACATCATTTATGTTTGAATTTCAGAGCGGCTCCAACAAACAGCTTATGAAAGAGATTTCTTTAAATTCAGGAGTGACTTGTTCCATCTTGTGATTGATTGTCAGCGACACAGAGAATATACAGATCGTTGCTGTCATTAAGGTGTGCTGTAACATATGTTCACTGTCAGCGAGTCGAGTCAAACGTTTGCTCTTAAAATGCACCTTGAATCATGAAACGATTGCTGGAGAAAGAAAAAATTCCTCTGTGGTGAAACAGGGAGAGGTCAGGGTGACGATAAGATCCGAGATAATTCAGCGACATTCAGTCGCTGTTGTTGATCCAATCACAAACCGGCGCAGGCCTCGTGTGAGCAGGCATGTGGTTGAGTCATAACTCAACAGCTGCTGCTGACCCAAACTCTCAAAATGCTGCCAGATATTTGAATGTTTCCATCAAACGTCTAAAACAAAATCAGATGGCGTCCGGCAGTTTAGTTTGAACCTCCACAACTGCAAATTTTTCCCGCCTGCTGGGAGCTGAGCTGAACATGACGTCAGCTGTTGTTGTTAAAAGTCACAGGAACGCTGCTGCAATCAACAAACATCTAAATCTATAGACTCAGTCTCTAATGAGGCCGAATGACTGTTTGGGTTAGACGCAGGAGAGAGAGAGAGAGGAGGCGGCGCATCGAAAAAAGAAAAAGGTGGAGAGAGAGAGCGCACAGAGACGACTCCTCAGGCACCTGCCCCCTTCCTCGCTCCACCGAGGGAGAAATCTCCCATAATTACCTCACAGCCCACAGGACCCCACGCACACACACACCAGGATGAGAGAGAGAGGAAATCCTCATATAACCTCCGTAAATCCATCCAAAGTGCTGCAAGCTGACAGCTCAGGCCTTCGCTCAATCACACAAACAAGCACAGACACACACACACACACACACACACACAGACAGACACACACACACGTGGGAAAGACCAGAAGATGCTGAGAGAGAAAAAAAAAACAAAAAAAAAAACTGGAACTGGGTTAGAGAGAGAGCTACCACCGAAATCACACACACACACACACACACACACACAAAGGAAAACAAAATAATTCAGATGAATAGATGAAGGATTTTTACTCCCACACAAATCTGGACAGATTAAATAGAAGCTGTTTTACACACAGCGACAAATGTAACGTGTGTTTTTGTGTTTATTTTTATACACACACACACACAGTAACCTCGTCTCAAAGCCTTCAAAATAAAACCACTTCATTGATGAATATTCAGATAAAAATCTCCCGTCGGTAAAAAGCTGTGGCCGTGTCGGCGGCGGCAGTCTGGGAGTTTGACTCCCGCCGGTCCATCTGTGCTAAAAGGCACTCTGGATGAAAAGTGCACAAAAACGCCTGTAATTTTTCACACAATCTTTGCCGGCTGTCAGGTTCAGTTCACTTTCCCTGCTTTCTGTTTTCTAAGTCCTTTTCATCAACCTGTCAAAACGCTGATGCCCGGAGACGGCGGCGTCACCGACTTCCAGTGTTGTGCCGAAGTTTTCTCCACTCACAGCCGTGTGATGACTCCGTTCGCTGGCTCTCTCTAGATTTCCCTCAGGAGAGGAACACTTTTGTTTTCCAGCAGAGCTACAAAAAACATCAGATTTCAGCCGTGAGCTCTTTAGTTAACTAACTGAAACGGACTCCGTCTGTGATTCGGTGGTCAACTTCCTGTTTGGTCCGAACTCTTGGACCAAACCAATTTTTATATACAACAACAAATGTGTGTTTTTTTTCTGTTCGCATCATGATGAAGTTATTTAATGAGCCTGCATGGAAAGTCACAAAAATGCTGGAAAATGTTGTTATTATTATTATTACCCAGTTTAATATTTGAATTTCAAATATCAGTGGAGATCTCCTGATATGTGGGAAGAGGAATTTGTTTAACTGTTATTGAGCAGAAAAGTAAAACACAAAGAGACCAACAACCACTCAGACCTACGGACAATTTAGAGTCAGCAATGAACCCAAACGTGAAACAGAAAGGCCCCAGGCCGAGAATCGAACCCACAACCTTCTTATTGTAGGGGCAACAGCGCTAAACGCAATTAGTGCACAATGGTGTGCAATAATAAATGCAAATAAACAAATAAATGAATAACTATAAAATCTCATTAGCATGAGCTAGCCTGACTCCAGGACGAAGAGCTCCTCTTTGTTTCAACAACAACAACAACAACAATCCTGTTCAACGTTTCTAATAACCTGCTTCAGTTTCAGGTTATCTGAAACAGGCGTCTTATCAAAGAAACTGCTGAGCAGGTGTCGTTAATATGTGACTATTAGAGCAGGAAGATATAAATGACCCAGTTTGAACCAGGATTTTACTGTGAAGAAAAACAAACATTCAAATCAGTTTCACTCAGTTATCAACACAATTCATTTATTTAGAGCACAGCAGGTCGCCAAGTCACCTTTGACCCCTTCAGCTAACGCAGTTTTCATTGGATTAATATGTGCTAGAAATAAAAGTAGTTCACCATCTCAACACAAACAGTCTTATCTCTGATAACAAACAAGATTTTACTCTCTTTTTTTGAAATTTAAAGAAGCACGATGTTGCCATATGAAGCCAAAGGGAGAATTAAAGAGAAACAAAATGCCAGAGAGATTTTACATTGACTTTAAATATTGATGTAACACTGTTTCAAATGCCTCTTCTGTTTTTATTTTATTGAGGAAGACGCTGGACCAAATTTCACTTCATCGTCCTGCTGGAATAATGACAATGAGGTTCGTTCATTCAGAGCGGCTCTGGAACGCTCATTCTATTTCACTCACATCACAACCATCCAAGTGTGACGGGGTCAGGGATGACAGCCACGGCGCTCCGTGTACGGTACCGTGACAATGACATTTGGCAGAAGGTGGAATGTGTAAGTTCCCCGCGCTCCTGACCTTTGACCTCATCACTGTAGCCGTGGCCATAGAGGGGCCGAGGCTGTCGCAGTCGTTGCATGTAAATCTGGACGACAGCAGCAACAGCGTGAAACGGTCCGGCTGCTCTGCAGGTTGTTTTACAGATGACGGACCAGAATGTGAACTCTGACTCCTCTGTGGATCTTTTTGTATTTTTTATGGCGGCGGGGGGGCTCAAAAAGTTAGCGTTCATCTCTCACCGCTAAAGGTCAGGACGATACCGGAAAATAGAATACGCAGATTAGATTTACTCTCATGAAGGCCGTGAAGCGGCGTTTAGTCCTCTCAAACCCAGAATGATGACACGCTTCGAGCTGGTTGGCGGTTTCATCACAGATTTAAACCTGCCGCACCGGACTGACGGCTCTGGTTAGCAGGGAACAGGCTGCTGATGAACTAAACTAATAAATAATGAGAAAACACACAGAAGTACAGCCCCGACAAGTGAGGGATATAATCACAAGACGACCAGCTTTAATAGAACAACCTGTATTTTGTGCTTCTAGTCTCTTCGGAGGAGTTCATGGTGAGATATGAAAGCGTTCATATTTCATGGTGACATTTTCTGACGAAATAACCACACAGATGGTGAAACTTTTGGTGCGCAGGGTGCGACCACTTATCACACCTCAGTTCTGTCTCAGGTCGTCTTGGCTCACGTGGTGACGATTGTGTTATTGTTTTATATTCATATTCATAAAAAACTTCTTTTGTGTTTTATTATTTATAAATAGTGTTTCTTTGTACATAATCTTTTGTTTCATTCTCTTTTCTTTGCTGTTACATTTCTATTCCTCAGGGAGCGGCTTTCACACGACTTAATTTCTTCCTGGATATAAATAAAATCTTACACTTGTCTTTCTACATTTTTCTGATTCACTTTATAATTGCTTTTCAGTTTGGCGCAGTTTCTTCTCTTTACCTCGTAGGTGTGAAGGATTAGAAGAAAATTATCTGCCCTGTAATTGCCATTGTTCTCAAATGCTCCCTGGTTTGGATTTCATCCTCCTGACATCACTTCATGCTGCAGTGACATGCAGAGCCTCACGTCCTGTTTGGTTAATTAGCTGTCGTCGGTCTGAATCTGCCCTGAACCGTGATTTGATTGCGAAACCTCCCGAGATTGTTTTCACGGCGAAGGCGGAAAAGACCGAGGTCGACTTGACTGGACTTGAAACTAACTCTGTCAACAATACACTTTCTGCTGCTGCGTTTCCAGGTCTAAGATCAGTGTCTGTGTTAAAGTTCAGGTATTAATTCAGGTTAGACGTGTTTTCTTTTTATTTTGTTTTTCCAGCAAATGAATTAAAAAAAAAAAAAGAACAAAAACTTGACAACATAATTAATCTCCCTGGTCTCCATCCCTAATGAATGAGCCGGTAATGACATTTAGCCCTTGAAAAGGCCACGCTGTCGCCTCAGAAATGTTAAGTAAAGTTAGTTTTTGTCATCATGTCCCCCTGATTACATTATCAAGAGTTTTAGAGCACCTTCAGATGACATGTAAGACCTTGGCTTCCGATAAGCTATCACTCCTCTCCTCTCGCTTAAAAGCTGAGTTACAGCGGCCGCTGTGGCACCTTCGAGCAAGGCAGCAAGTGTGAACTCCCAGCGAAGCTGACTCCTCCCACCCGCTGAGAGGTGAACGGTGCACAGGCTGTAAAAGCTAGTAAAGAGTGCTGGAGTGATAACGCAGTGATGAATGAACCTCCAGCAGATTAGTGTTTATTTACTTTACTTTCATTTTCTTATCTGGATCTGGAGTGTGAGCGCGCTGCGACTGCTTCACTTGGACCCAAGTTACTGTTCAGACATATAAATTAAGCAGTTTGGGGATTAGAAGCTTCATGTTAGAAGAGAAGAAAAAATATTTTGTTTTGAATGCAAAAATAGTGTGCTTTGCTGCGGGTGGGAGTCGGACAATTAATAATTCACTTTAACAAGCAACTCGGCTGAAGTTCACTTCACCTTTACAGTTTGTTTGCCTACATCTTCCTCCGGCAAGGCAAAGAGCCCTCATACACAAAGTGCTTTACAAAGTAATTAAAAACAACAGGAAACAAATAGATCTGAGCTGGGCCTCGAAGCCAGTCGGAGCAGTATCGATTCTTAGAAGGTAAAAGAAACATCAACATGTTTAATTTTAACGGTAAAAAATAAAAATATAAAGAAGCCCGAACCAGCACACCTGAAGAGTTTCTACTGGGAATGAAAAACCGGCGTCCGTTTGATGATCTCAGGACTGACTTTTATTTTTACAACGCTGGCAGCAACATTTTGTCAGATTGCTTTTTATATACAGACCGGTAAAAAGTCTATTACAGAAGTCCAGCTTTTAGAAATAAGAGTTTCTCTATCAACTGTCTGGTCTTTTTAAGGTGTTTGAAGGTTTTTTAATTGATTAAATGCAACGTTTTTAACTTGACATCTAAATTACAGACTGGAGTTTTCAGCTAACCCCTCCAAAAAAAAACAACAAAACAAAAACAAAAAAAAAAACAGACAAGCAAACAAACAAACAAACAAACAAAAAAAACAAACAAATACTGCAAGAACACAAAGACTGACACAATGAGAACAATGTTATTTCCACTCTTTATAAACACAGTCTTGGTGCTGCGGTGGGTTTTAAATCCAAACCAGAAAAGTTGTTTTGTATTTTCTTTTCAAGAAAGTTGCACAAACAAAACAAACAAAAAACAAAAAAAACCTGCTTCAGTAATTACACTGATAAATTGCAGGTAGATATTTGGCTTCAGTTGTTTAGTATTGATGCATTCAGATGTTCTAATTACTGCAGTTCTAAAGACTTTAAGAAGGCAATTTGTTAGTTGATTGATACACATTTCTGTGCTAGTAATGGTGTATTTTTGTGTACCTACTTGAACAAGTTTGGGCCCCCTGAAGTGTTTCAGCCTTCATTTTAATTCAGTTTGAAACATTTCAGACCTTCGTAAACAAACCTTCAATCACACTCCATCTGAACTCTCTGACAGGACTCCAATTGTATTTTCTGAAGGTAATTAGGTGTTTTAGAGAGGACAAGAAAAGCCATAAATAATATCTTATTTGTTGACATCTGTTAACAAAAGACAGCTGCAGGTCAAAGCATCTTTACACGATAGCGTGGGAATTGTCATTGTGTGTGTGTGTGTGTTGATTTGTGAGCCTCTTGTTCATTTCAACACAGCTAATTAAGCTCTATTAAACATTGTTAACTCAGAGTGAACGCACGCTGAGTTCAGTGCTCATAAGTCAACGAAGCGAAGCACACAAACACCCAAATTCTAAAGTTCAAGTTCATTCTGTTTGAATCCACCCAGTCTGGATCCGTTCACCTCATTCGGATCCTGGATCTGGTCCAGTTCGGCTAAATGTGCTCATTTCAGTTTTATCCCGAGACGTTTCATTGCGTTCATCTGAGGAGCGGAAGATAAGAGGACGGAAATGAGGGGAACCGACGGTGAATAGCAGGAGCAGAGCAAAATAGGAACAAAGAAGAAGAAGAACAGAGATGGCTGCTGTAGAGGAAGCAGATGTAGATCGACACGTTCAAGGAAAAGGGGCAAAATGGAGATAAAGAGAGGTGGAGGAAGGACAAGAGGGGATGAAGAGAGGAGGAGGAGGAAGATCTCTCTCTTCCATCCCTCCATCACGCTTTAATCTCCGCAGGTTGAGAGAGCTGGAGGTCAGTCAGAGGACTCTTAGTGGACGGTGGGAAAAGGATCTGTCAGCACACCGGCTGTAACGAGCTCACCGACTCACAAACCCTCCAAAGAAGCTGAGCAGCAACACAATCTGGTGAAAAATATCCCGACAAGGCATCGTCTAATTATTTTCATGCAAATAGTTGGAATCAAGATGATTAAATTTAACTTCCTTCCTGTATTTTTTTCTTTTCCCTTAATTTCCCATCAGCCTCTATTCAACATTTATTTTAGTTTAATTTAGACAAGAAAATCTCTTTTACTGACAAATATTTGCTGTGTGAGGACGCACAATCATTGTCTTCTAACACAATACACATGAGAGAACAAATGCAACATGCTGTAATTTACAGTATTCAAATGTAATGAATACATGTACACACACACACACACACACACACACACACGCTCCCAGTGAAGTGTGTCACCATCTCATGTGACTCAAGGACAAGTATCAGTGGCCGAAGGTCAGCTCGTTCCACATGAGCGGCCGGCATTCCAGTAGTGTCACTCTCAGCTTTGTGTGTGTGTGTGTGTGTGTGTGTGTGTGTGTGTGTGTTTGCTGGTTGGTTTGCATTTTCACACAGCAGGAGCACAACCATGACTTTGAAGGGGTCTCTCTTCTCTCCCTCATTAGTTACAGTGCAACTGCTTGAGTGTGTGTGTGTGTGTGCACATATGTACATCCAGCATGTGTCTGTGTGTGTGTGTGTGTGTGTGTGTGTGTGTGTTGGCCTGGCTCTTCCCATTAGCTCTGCTATTGATCAGCGGATGGTATTACACGTGACCGAGTGTGCGTGTGCGTGTTTTAGTATGCAGTTGTGTGTTTCTGTGCGTGTCTGTACAGATATAGCAGATTGAGAGCCTGCTTTGGTTTCATTGTCCATTGGTATGCATGTTTGATGGTGTGTGTGTGTGTGTGCACGTGTGTGTGCTTGTGAAAGGTGATGATAATAAGCCTCCGTCTAATTCAGCTGGCACCAAGGCCATCTCAAGGCCACACCACCTTCCTCTGGAGTGTTTTCAGGATCGATGCTCCCACACAGAGGAGGAGGAGGAAGAGAGGAGGAAGAGGAGGAGGAAGAGGAGGAGGAAGAGGAGGAGGAGGAGGAAGAGAGGAGGAGGAAGAGGAAGAGGAGGAAGAGGAAGGGAAGAGGAAGAGGAAGAGGAGGAGGAGGAGGAGGAGGAAGAAGAGGAAGAGGAAGAGGAGGAGGAGGAGGAGGAGGAAGAGGAAGAGAGGAGGAGGAGGAAGAGAGGAGGAGGAGGAGGAGGAAGATGAAGAGGAGGAGGAAGAGAGGAGGAGGAAGAGAGGAGGAGGAAGAGGAGGAGGAAGAGGAGGAGTGGGAAGAGGAGGAAAAGGAGGAAGAGGAAACCAAGGAGGAAGAGGAAGAGGAGGAGGAAGAGGAGGAAAAGGAGGAAGAGGAAGAGGAAGAGGAGGAAGAGAAGGAGTGGGAAGAGGAGGAAAAGGAGGAAGAGGAAGAGGAGGAGGTTGTCCTGTTAGCTCAGCCCACTTTAATGTCGCTGGTGGAAAACGATGTGAAAGATGACGTTTTCATTATCAAACAGGAGTCCAGTTAGCATTAGCACTGTCGATGCTAACTTCCTGCTAACCTCTTTGATACATCCGCTCGTCTCTGGTTTTGCTCAAAACATTTTTCACGCAACAGCATGCATAAATACAGAGTGACAACCGTCACCATCCTGTATTTCTCCTTTCGTTGCAGATATTTACAAAAAGCAAACAAAAAAGATTTTTATCTGACCTCTGACCTTCCTCCAAACACTTGAAACACCTCTGTTGACCCCTCCTCGACCTCTCGGCGCTCACGGTAAAACGTTGCGTTGTGTGTAATTTCCTCTGCCCCGTTTCTTGTTTTCATCTCATTGTTGCCTAACGAGGGTCAGCGGGAGGCCGCCGCCCGCCCCGTCGCCCTCTCATGAGTTCATTTGCATATCCACGACCAGGAGCGCATTTACTGATGGGGATTCAGCCCCCTCCTGATAATAACACAGACTGTAATAAGTCTTATCGGCACAGAGGTGATTCTAAAGGGCACGAAGACGACTGAAAATCATCTTTCTTTTGTAATGTGGAAGAGAAAGATGTGTGAAAACAGATGTTCTATCATATAAACTACATTCAGATAACTTAATTCTTTTGTCTTCTGAGGTTTGTTTTTATTTACCACAGTGACACATACAGATCGAGTTCACCAAAGTTTTTATTTCAATTGATCATGGACGTCATCAAACATGAATTAATCCAAATCAGATGAAAAGAGGAAGTTGTGTTGTCGTCCCAGTAGTTTTCCTCTCCTCCTCCTCTCTCACTCTCAGTGTATTGCTCCCATATGGAACTCTATTATGACAGTTGGCTTGGAGGAATTCAAAACAAGAACGCCTCTGGTCTTCCCCATGGGCGACCAGCCTCCATAACACAATCACACACAGACACACACTCGGATCTTTGCCTGCACACGGTCTTATATATACAGACAGTCACACTCGCTCAGACATGCATGTAACGGTCACACAAACGTGCAAAATAATAGACACACACTGCAACCCCCACCGCTCCTGTTTTCATAACACAGTGTAAAGGTTAAATCTGGCTCTGCTTGTTTAACGTGCACACACACACACACACACACCCTGCTGAAGTGGAGAAAAACAACAAGTCCTAACGCTCCCTTTAACCTCTGGCAGGTGTAGGGGAGGGGCCGAGGGTGGCCGTGTGGATGAAGGGGGCCGATAGGCTGCTCGACAAAGGAGCCAAACCGAACGGGGGTATGGAAGTGAGATCCACGGGCCTTTAAATGGTCGAGATCATCCACCGCTGAGACGGCAGCAGAAACTGTGGAGGTTAATGCATTTTGTTTGTGCTGCTTGAAGCAGTTAAACGTGACGGACTGAAGACAATGTGTGCAGACTGAGATTTTCTATCTAACAGTAGCACAAACACGCTTCCAAATGAGAAACGCTGACCCGAGACCTGATTGTACTTTTTATATCTCTTCACTGACTCTCTCCCTTGTTTTGTTTTTTTGTCCTTGTCCTCTTTCCATGCTTCTCTCTGTCACAGTGTGTCTGAAGGACAGCTACACACACTAAGTGAGGAAGCACTTACACACGCATCGGTCACCATAATGTGCAGACGTCATCATATCACATTCCTCTCTCACACAGCGCGCCCTCAGGCGTAAAGAGCATTTAACACTAAAGCTGCTTTACTTCTGGACCAAAAACCTGCTAACATCTGGCTTTTGTTGGTGACGGAGGAGGTTACAATCGCCATTCAGAGCCGGGCCACATTAAAAGCAGCAGATCTGCGTATTTGTCGACGCTCGATGTGAACACAACACCCGAGTGAACCTGCGAATTTTCATCTTAGAGCAGAAACACACAGCAGACTGTCACCTGTCAAAGCACAACAACACAACAAAAGTGTCCCACACAGACGCTCCGTCACTTTTAGTTGTGCGTGTCTGGCGGAACAGAAAAGGGTCAAATGGTTTTTATTAGCAGGTTCTTCCACGCTTAGACAACAAAGAGGGAAATAAAAACAGAATAAAACCCAATGAGAAGGAAATGAAGCCAGAGTAGAGCGTCCCACAGGAGGAGGCTGTTGTTTATCGTTTCAACTGTGTCTATGTGTGTGTCCTGAATATATCTCTAGATATATTGTGTCTTTTGTGTGTAGCTGGTGTGCATATGCTGTGTATTTGTCTGCATAAGTATAAGCAAATTTCAGTATTTGTGTGTGTGTGAAGGTCACTGTGTGTGTGTGTGTGTGTGTGCGGTTTGCTGTGATCATGTGACACACTTTGCAAACAAAGGAGAGCAGACACCGGTGGCTGCTCCCTGTGGTATGATAGAAATACAACACACACACGCTGACTCAGAATGATAATGTAACAGTCAGCCGAAGGAGGGGACAGATGTGAGTGTGGAGATTATCTGTGGAAAAACGGAAAAGAGCAAAGAAGAAAACAAAATGAAACAAAAGAAAGAAAGTGGAGAGTGAGAAGTGTGTAAGGTTGAAGACCAGAATAGACCTGCTCCCTAAATCTTTTATCAGCCACGTTAATACGAAGCGCTGACTCAGCCCAGAACAGGAAACCAGCTGCCATGAACAAGGTGTGCTGTATTTGTGTTAATGTTGTCCATTATTACACCAGAGCACAATCCTCCGACGTTCAAACTAATTCACAAAGATATTCGTCACATCATCAAGATTCTTCACAAAGTCGATGCCGGAGTTTATATATTGCGGTTATTCCCCGGGAAACCCCGCATGGCTGCTGTGTTTGAGCGTTTAAAAATGGGAAGTCAGGTTTTGTAAAAGAGAATTAAAACAATGAAAGCATTAAACACCTGTTTTAGAAGATACAGTGGAGCTGTACAGTCTCTGCTCAGGCTCCGGTCCGACAGAAAGGGTGCTAAAGGTCACATGATGCGTCAGTAACTTGATGCTAAATAATATTCCGTGTGATGAAGATTAGTTTGGTGATGACACCAACGTTACGAATGTGTTCTCTTAAAAATTGTGTCAAACAATCCCAAAGTGACTTAAAGGCACTTTAGACTAAACCCAACAAAGCCCCGCTGCGTTCTGGTGAACCTTCAGGCGGCGGCGATGAATACTTCAAGATTCTCTGCTGGTTCCTCACGTCTCTGCTAAGGATGCCTGAAATGGCTTCTGGTGTCTCTGACAGGTGGATCAGCGGGTGAGTCCGGATCTACTGACCGTTAAATGAAACATGTAGCACGCCGCCGTAGGATTAGGGTTAGGACTCCTATCACCTCGCCATACACACACACACACACACACACACACTCCCTCACTTAATAGACAAACTACACAACGCCATGACCGACATCACGCCCATCTGTGCGTCTCGCCACCTGGCCTTGGCTCCGACTGACGGCTGCTCACACAACTGTCGACCTCGTCGGGGCGCGCTGCTTTTTTGGTTCCCAGGCAACAGCAACAGCCAATCAGGATGAGCCGTGCCTCGCGCTCTGCACACCCGTGGTTTCACACACATTCCCGCCAACAGGCTGTACTTGAATTATATTACACACTGACTATCTAAACAATTTACTTGTTTCACTTTATTTTTTACGTTCACAACACAAATTCAGCAAATTCAAGAGCTAAAAATTTGAGAGCGTAAAAGTTTGTATTTGAGGCTTCTTCTAAATAATACTTAATAATAAAAGTGGGATTGAATGAAAATCCTGCATAACTAATAAAACAGAGTGGAAACCCTCTTAAAGAAAACATGCAGTGCATCTTAATAGTGTAGCGCCTGCAATGTGAGGCGTTTAGGGAATCTCTGTAAAAACGAGACTTCTCTGGGCTTCAACAGTCCAACCAGGATCGAAGAGAAAGACCGCAGAGGAGGAACTAAACATATCAACCAAACCATCAGGCTCTGCGTGGAAAGGCTGAAAACCATCAGGCAGATTTGTCATACAGGAGCATTTCAAATCTCTCTCAGCCTAAACATGCTTCGACACACGCCAGCTTTGAGCGCGCGGCCTCCAGCATCTTACTCTCTGTGTTTGTTTCGTTATTGCACTAAATATTTCATCTGTCTTCAGTTCCTCTGGAACATCTAAACTCCTGTTTAGTCGCTCCGCTCTTTCCGTTCTATCTCCGTCTCTGCGGTGGAGCGGTGACTCACGGTGAAAGCTCAACTTCACTGTAAATCTCACATGAGTAATGCATGCACCGCAGTGCCGCTGTTCCTCTTCACCTCCTCCTCCGTCTCTCTTTTTACCTCCTCACCTCGGCTCCCCGTCACCTGCTTCTACCTTTCTGTGCCTCCTACACCCGATTCAGACTGACAGCGACAAACAGAGATAAACAGCAGCACGAAATGTGGCGTCTTTCCTGTGGCACTTTTCAGAAAAGCTTTTCCTCCAGAGGAAATAAGTTGACATTTAGCAAACATTTTGCATCATGCAGCGAGGTGAGGATGAAAAGTTCAGTTGGAATAGAATAACAGAAACAGAGCAGCGCGATTGACTTTCAAACAAACTTGAAGATAAATTAAAAAAAAATATATTCTTCCCCATCAAATTTTCCGTCTCCACTTCTTCTAGTGTTGTGTCCGAAGGCCATCCAACACCAGTTCACGTATTTTCATCCCTGGAATAGTTTTCCATTATGTCTGAGACCCTTGGAGTCTGTGGACCTTTTAAAAAACCTACTAAAAACCCATCTGGCTTTCGGGCAGCATGAGGCGTTTTATGTTTTTAACCGTTCCCTTCCATCTGGTTTATCTTTTGCTCCACCACTGCTTTCATTTTTATCATTTCATTTGTTTGATTGAGAAGCGCTTCGAGGGGGGCAGATAGTTATTGCTAAAAATCTCTGAACCTGAAAAAAAGAAGCCTCCACAGATCAGATGATTTAACAACGTGGTTCTCGCTCATTCCGATCCACCGAAAACCTTCAAAACCATCAACGTGGAAGCGACTGAAATTTCGTATGGCATGAAAATATTGTTCTCGGCCCATAAAAAGTACAGAGCGGATGCACGCTGGTGCGAAATGAAAAAACCTTCATTTCATGTTGGATATATAAGTAGATGTACAGCTCAGTATGAAGATACATTTAAGATCCTTCCTTGGCGGATACTATCTGAAATAATAACGCGCAGATCAATGTCAAACATTAACACACGAGTTTACGGGACAGGGCAGCTCGCCTCGGGCCGTTGTGCGATTGTGGGTCAGTTTGTTGCGTGTGAATGCAGCAGATGAAGTGCCAAACAACTGGACATTCAAAGCTGCCCCTCCTCGCTGCGTTTTTTTCTGCTCTCCTCCTCCCACAGCTGACGAGGCGCACCTGTCCCGCCTTTACCGACAGTCAGCCCACGATATGGACCGTCCTCGGACTTCTCTCCAGCTCCAGATATCCTGCCTGCTCCGTGATCAGTTTCGTAATCTTTCTTTCGTTCTGTTTTCGTTCAGGTTATGCGGTGTACCTCAGTCAGCCTCGCCCTCGGTTCTTCGTGTGGTTTTGTTTCAGGCTTGTTTGTTCGGCCTCGCCTTTTGTTAGCTCTTTCGGTTGTTACTTTGTTTGTCCTTTCAGAACGTCAAGCTCAGTCAAGACTTGGTTTTACCTCAGCTGTTTCTGCTTCGGGCTCCACATCCCCTGCTATTTTCCTCTAAATGGACTCAAATTAAAAAGCTTCACTTTTCAGATGCAGAAGTTAACGAGTCTTTGACATCATGAAAAACAGCAGCAGCCAATCGGCTGTCTGACTCCTCCTCCTTTCCTCTTTCTTCCACCTTCACATTGCAGATGTAGCAAAATATAGCAGGCAGGTAAAAGTTTACTCCCAAATGTGCTTATAAAGAGCGCTCTATCTGTCATTCCCTCTCCCTCCAACACACACACACACTTTTCCCCATAAGACCAGTCCAATCTATTATTGAGTAGATCGCCATCATTTCAGGGCCTGAAGGTCACCGGCATCAATAACTCTGCTGGTAGCCGCTAGACGAGCACACTCTCTCGTCACACACACACACACACACACACACACAGATACAGCTGGTCACATGACGGAAACTCTCATTGCCAGCAAATCCAGATTCAATGAAAACCTGATGCAGCAGCAACAATACGCTCCGTGTCTGCAAGCACACAGTTTGCACCTCTGAACGTCCGTGTTTCCACAAAGTTAAACAAAAATTAAGAAAGCTCTGGTAAAAGTTATGATTTATTTATTTACTTATTCTGTTTGACTTCTTCCATTGAGTCAGGTTTGATTACCCGTCAATGCACCGACGGCTGCTGAAGGCCGCTACAGCACCTGAATAATGTAGATGAGTGTTGTTTTTTTTTTTATGTGTAGTAAAAAAAAAAAAAGTCAAATATGTCAATGAAGGAAAAAAAAAAAACAAACAAAAAGCGACGTAGCTCAATCTCGTGGAGGCGGTTCCTGGGTGACTTTGATCCTGGATGACTCAGGTCGATCACAGCTCCTTATCGTGAACCACTTGATCTTCTGACAAAGTCGTTGTGTGTGTGTGTGTGTTGGGAGCTATCTGGCCCACACCGTGTCATGCTGCTGCGTCGCTGTTAATGGTTTGCCTTTGAGGAAACAGAGTGCTGCAGTAAGCATATCAGCAGCAGGATGGGCGAACCACACGGCAGCAAAGGCATGAAGGGCGAGAAGGAGAGCAAGTGTCAGAGGAGAAAGACGGCGAGAGAGGCGTGCTTTAAATATTAACCCTAAAGCACACACACACTGACCTACAGTAGTTATTACAGCGTCTGATGTCGTCCAACGTGTTTTTAAAATGAATCCTTTAAATATGTTACATGTGTCTCGAGTCTTTATGCTTTATTATAAGGTTGGGGCTCGTTTTAGTCGTGCTGTTCATCATCTCCCCGCAATTTGGAACGTACACACTTATTTGCGAGGTTTGTTTTTCTTTTTCAACTTTGTGTGAGCAACAGTGTGGTTATTAAAACCGAAACCAAAGAGAGACGGAGGGAGACAGTGGAAGCATGTAAAACTGAAAATAATGACTACGTGTCAGAGGCCGTCTAGATTCATGAAATGAGTTGTGGCTAACTCTGCACGTGCATGCTCAGATTTTCGATCTGGGATTACAGCATTACCATCTAAAAAGCTAAAAAGGGCAGGTCATTTCAACATCTGACTGCTGCAGGCCTCACAGCAGCAAAAACTACAACCAGCACCGGTACACTAGTATACAACTACTATACTACAACAATTACTGCCACGTGGATGTGACCTTTCCTTTACTCTTTATGGTCTATTTTTCCTCTGAATGGGACGATCATTCATCCACTAAGATCATAAACGCATTAGGTAAATATTTACTCTGATAACAAATCAAGACAGAAGTTCCCATAGACTTCAACACATTTATTTTTACCTCTAGTGGAGTCACCCCCTGATGGTCATTGGATAGAATGCGGGAGTGGACATACTGTTTTATATTCAGTAACCCCCCCAATCAGTACAGCTCCTCCTCATCATGAAAACAGTGAGGCACAAAAATTAATGAACCCCAAGCTGGAGGACTATTTCATCAAGTTAATAGACAGGACCGTCCCCCGAGGACCGTGGAAGTATTTCTGACTGTCATCTTTAATACCGAAAGAGCCAAGACACAGTTGGTCCGGCAGATCAGGCAACAAGCGCGAGGTCACCGTTATCTTGTGACCTCTGAGTATTTTTTAAATACCTGCACTATGACAGAGGCAGACCGGCGGAGAGTCGCTGAGAGAGGAGGGAGACGGACACAAGCAGACACAGGTGAGACACATTAGAGAGGACAGGTGATCGCAGGGGAGATCGGGAAGTGACGCCTGCTGCAGCTGCTGCGTCAGTATTTTCTAGATGATATAAAGAGCAGTTCTTCAGCTGTTTCTGCTTTTGTAAAGTGTTTCTATTACTCTTCTACAACTGTTTTAATTTTTTTATGCTGTTTTGTCTTTCTAATATATTGAATATATTAATATTTAAGAGCTAACGAATCAAGAAGATGTTCTCAGGCAGCATCATCATCACACCAGCATCTCTCCATCCATCCGTCTGTCACGGCTGTCAGGCCGGAGGCCGTGTGCAGGCCTAGCCTGAGCTGTCAGTCACTGCGACCTTTGACCTCGAACGTGTCGGCCATCATCAGCACCGCTGCCGTCTTGTCAACAGGCAAGACAAAAAGATGTGAGCTTTCACACCTTCTCTCTTCCTTCTCCTCTCTTTTCCTTCGGCCTGTAATAATTATTTATTTTGTTCAACTCGAGATTATTTGGTTTTCAGTCTCTAATTGTCCTATTTGTTCATATAATCCTTCAAAATCCTTTTATACTCATTCCACTGCTTTATTTTTAACAACCATTCTCATTAATATACATTTCTGTGCCTGTGACATCATGATCATTTCCAGCTGCAGTAATCGAAACAGCGAAGAATGACGACATATATCACTCTTCTAAACAGCTTTGGGAGAGAAATATAAAAAAAAAAAAAAAAAAAAAAGAAGCGTTCACGTTACCTTCACAGAGGTTCAACATGTTTCCTATATTTCCTGGAATTAAACGTTTAAATAAATCTGAAAGCCAACAGGAGGCCAGTGAATAAATAATGAATAAATATCTGCTGGAAATGAACATCAGCGATTCAGTTCAGACAGTTTCAGGTTGTGCTTTATGACTTTTCTACTGCAGTGACTCCGATAACGATATTCAGATTGAGGCCATGATCATTTTTCTACGTACAAATACAGACACACACGCATAAAAATACAGTTAATCAACTTAACACACACACGACACACTGTTAAATGTAAACGGGCCATGCATATTGAACCAGAGGTCTGCTGATCTGAAATAGGAAAGGCCTCAAGTCTAATTTACAACCACATCGATCTTTTTGGATGTAGGCCAACACACACAGACACACACATTCATCTGTTCATTCATACACTGAAATATATGATGTCACATGTTGATGCTTGTGTTTTTGTGTGCGTATAGTGCAGTGAAATTGAGAGTCTGTTTCCAAGCAGCAGCTCATGATGTGTGACCAAAGAGACGTTTGATCGCTAATCCTTTTTTAAATAAATTCAAACTTGTGTTTAGTGTTTAAATTAATAAAGTTTGGTGTAATGTTTGGATGTTGTGTGAACAGAACAAAGTTGCGACCAAATCAAAAACATCCTAAAACTTATTTACATTATAATTTACTTACAATGGAGGACTTAAAAAATTGTGTAGTCAAACAATTGTAAAATTGTCATTCCAAACTGCTGTGGGCATTTTAAAGTGGCTTTTTGTGTGTGTGTGTGTGTGTGTGTGTGTATGTGTGTGTGTGTTGTCCTCATCCGCAGAAGCACATTGCTCAGCTTCTGTACAGTTATAGTTCAGTTTAAAATGGCTCCAAACGGGCGGTGATACAGTAATAACACAGAAATCTAAAGGAAATGAAACGTAATTGAATAGCGCTGCACAACAGAACAAACACAATCCGACATCAGCCGGAATGAAGCATCTCATTTCAGCAGGACTGAAGTCTGTTCATGCTGGTTTCTCTCTCGCTCTTGCACCAAAATTATTTTTTCACCCATCTGAACTCTGGCTCACCTCATCACCAAAAGCTTTGTGGCTGCGGCTGGCAGCAGCTTCGTCGGGAAGATGCAGATGTTCATGTTTAATGGACGACCAGAAAGCAGCAGCACAATTTCAGTCAGAGAGAACTGAGAGAACGCGCGAACACACACACAGAAATAAAATGCATTCTGGGATTGCAGAGCACCGACCGAAGTATAAATCCTGACAAATCACAGGCTGTCCACACAAGCAGGTCTAATGTATGGGTGGACGGGTGCACACATGCACATTAACACGCATAAACACACACGTGCAGATACCCGTAAATACCCAAACATATGATTGATGGGCAGCCAGCTAGCTGACAAACTTCTTTGGAATTTAGAAAACGACAAAGGGCGTGAACATGGTGGAAGTTAGGCAACGAGGTGAGGAGTTAGGACGGAAAGGAAGGAAGGAAGAGAGGAGAGGATGGAGGAAAAGGAGAAGATACGACACGTGTGTGTTAAATCCTTCCATTCAACAGTTAGTGATTGCATCAGACACAAACAGGTGACCAGTAAAACAAGTCCACGGCTGACGTCGTCCAATCCGGACTGAGCGTCTGAATCAAAGGTTTATTTTACAGACTTCTTGTACCTGCCTGTACGAAAGCCGTTAGAGAGAGAGAGAGAGTGTGTTTACGTGTATACGCGTTCAGCTGTGAAAGTAATCTGGCCAAATGTCCTTGAGGAGAGAAAACAGACTGACAGTTATTGCAAACCATTTTTTTGATTTTTTTTTTTTTGTTGTTGTTTGGCAAGCCGGAGCAGCCAATCAGCAAAAGCAAATATTAATGCATCAAAAGAAGAATTATTTCATGACATGCAGGTTTGCTGAGCCACTGAACACTGAACACTGAATAAAAATAAAAATAAAGCCATTAAAGTTGGTGCTGACAATGCTAGCATGCTAATGTGTAAATTTACCGCTATGGATTTTATTTTACTTTTATGTTTTAGTTTAGCGTGTTAGCATTTAGCTCCAGCACTGATGGATGAGAGGAAATAATGATGGATGGATGCTTCATTCTGGTCCAAAGTGGGCTGGAGGAAAAGATTTAAAAAGTTCGACGTCATGTAAAACGATGAAAAAGAAAAATGGCGTTTATCACAAAGAAGCCACTGAAGTGACAAACCAAAGTAATTGAATGAATCCAACACACTTAGTGAGACAACTACGCATCATGTCCATCAGGCCGCCAAACGTATTGACCCGCGCTGAAGTAAATATACAGTGGGCTCAATCAGCATCCACTGCGTCGCAGTCGACACGGACTCATTACGCACTTTATGTAAACGTTTGTCTTTTCCTCCAAACACACGCTCGGCGACCTCTGCGGCTTTGTTGGGGTCTTATAACCTTTTAAAAATGAAACGATTCTCCTCCTCTGTCTTCATATTCTGCAGATGTCATGGCCGACAGGAAGCCCGCGCAGGAGCCTGAAGCATCAAATGGTGCTGTGGTTCGTCTGGGAGAGACAGACGGACGGACAGGAGGTACGCCGGCTGCTGGCAGGTATCAATCAGCCGAGAAACGGGGACGCACAAATACCCGCAGCCCCTCAGCGGTGACAGCCGGGCACAGCAAGGAACTCCAACTCTGACTCAGATAAGCAGCCTGACAGATACATAACACATCAGTCTGTCTCATCTTACTCGGCCTCCTCCTCCGTCAGACTGTAAACACTCACATTCTCTGTCCAAGACACAGAGCAGAGGGAGCGGACCGCGGCGAACGGCTACCAATCAAGGAAATGTTTGTCTTGTCCGGTATTGTGGAAAAGCACGGTATGGGAAAGATCCAAAGTATTCCCTGTATGATGTTTCCGCAGTAACCGTCTCCCCCCGCCAGATAACAACACACTGCATGTTAGATTCCAAGTTTACCTGTCGGGAACTTTACACAAACACGTCCCGCTTGTCTGTGGCGACTCTACCGGGGAAAATAAGCAGGAGCCGTCTGTGCAGAGCGACGAGGAGGATGAGATGGAATCTCTCCCCTTTTTCAGACCGACCGCAGAGCGTCAGCCTCAAGGCGTCCGTCACAGAGACGCACTGGGCCCACAGTCATGTGGCTGTCTACAGCTGGCCCAGATGGACCATCGGTGGGGGGGCACCTAAACAAGCAGTCAGCCTCCGGACAGATGTTTCCACCCAACACCGCATAATTCTCAAAATATCCTCCATCGTTCGTCTGAAAGTTGTGTGTCACTGACTCACTTTTAAAGAAGCGAGACTTTTAAACCTCCACTTCAGATAAAGGCAAAGCATCACCTGTCACGTGCTGACAAATTATAACTGAGTCAACACTGTGTGTGTGTGTGTGTGTGTGTGTCACAGCTGCCTTTGTCGGTCTGCTGCAGGGAAGTTTTAGTAAAAACTAAAAACTATAGACTCACAGACTACAGTGAAAAGTTGAGCTGCACAATTTAAAGGAATATAATTTAAAAAACACAATTTGGACAAAGTGGAACATCTCAAAGTGACAATATGTCACAACACTGTTGTGGTTTTATAGAGACGCTGTCAATAATCATTTTTAGATTTTTGAAAATAAAGTGCGAACCACAATGACTACTAAAATATGTTGAAATATAATTCTCTCATCTTTTTTTGTATCCCACTCAGGCCTAGTGGATTGTAGCAGTTCTGCATTATCTTGCTGGTAAAAATCAACATGACTGTCGGCATCATGCATGAAAAATAGGGAAGGTGTGGATTCACCTGACGTAGCCCTCCAGACGCCTCCAGCCCGATAAATATCGATGAGATCCAGTCAAAGGCTCCAGTGAGGGGACGCTACAGCCTGGTTTGAATTTCTGAACAGTTTGTTTTTCTTTCTTTGTTTTTGCATGTGGCGATAGAATAAATCCAAAATCAAATATGTTCACTGTGTTCAAAACAAAAGAGTTGATCCTGCAGCTGCGGCAGCCACAAGCTGATACAAACAGTCGATGGCAACGGCCGCATCGCACCGTTGAAACCAGTCGATACGAGGCGACGTCATGGCAACGTGCTGGTTAACCGGTACAAACCTTCGCCCCACAGTCGGAGACGGATTCAGGCTGCAGGCGGTGGATCAAGATCAGCATTTCATCTCAACGTTAAATATTAATGAAGCAAAATGAAACTGAGAAATTTGGTTTAGAGAGTTCCTAATTGTTTTAAATTCTTCGTATTTAACAGATCTGCTTTTATGGCATCGACCTTTCAACGTTTTTCGACCAAAGACTCGGGGCTGCCGCTTTGGTCGTGCTGCGGTGAGCTTGCATTGGAAAGAGAAAAGAATGTGGGATGAATTAAAACAAAAATAACCGACTGGGAATCAAATGAAAAATAATAATTCCTCATCCACCCAGCTGTTTGCATGAAGCAGATTATTCCTCACACATACTGATCAGACACGTCTCGGACCACGTTTCATTTATAACGTCACCTGATCGTTCTGCAGAGGAGCCAAACTACCGGTCACTAAAAAACAAACACACCACGTCAAACAGAAACAACGGATCTGCGGGCTGCACACAGAAAGGCCGAGCTGGACTCCTCAGGCCTTCTTCAGCCCAGAGTGAGTTTGGATCGGCCTCCAGGACCTGAGGGCAGCAGAATAAACTCAGGACCGACCTTTTTACTCTTCATATGTTTTAAGGATTTCTTCTTCTCTGCTTTTGTTCTGTGATTGTTTTTCTTAATACCTTAATTCAACTTCTGGTTATTTATTTATTGCCTCAACTCTTATTTCTGCTTTTCAATTTTCCCAAAACGTCTCCTCTCATCTGTCTTCATTTAACTTGTATTTTTAAAAACCTATTTCTCATTTTAAGCATTATTATCCTTTTTCGTATTTCCTCACTTCCTGTTACCGTTGTGTTGATTTTTATTGTTGTTTGTTTTAAGTACTGTGTGTGAATGGATGTCTGATGCATGAAAAGTGTTTCCCAGATAAAGTCTGACTGACGGACTGATTGATTTGATCTAATTTAGGCCCTCTCGGAGGCTTCTGTGTTTTAGTATCATATTTTCAGTAGATTTTGGCAGAGTGTCTGCAAAGCATGGGCCAATTTCCAGAGTCACGTTTACAGTTTAGTGTCTCCGCTGACACTAATATACAGCGTGACTTAAAATAAGCTTCGAAGCCTGGACAGCAAACCAGCGATGAGGAATTTGTGCTGCAGGTTTAAGGTTGCAGCGTCTTGGCAGGTTGTAAAAACTAAATGCTACCTTCTGCACCGCCACTTCTCAGCTGAGCAATGAAGGTACAAACTGTTTTTGAAGGATCAAATAAGCAAAACAGGCTCATCGCCACAAATCATGTCCTCCTTTTCTTTTTTCTCTTTTCCACCTTAGCACTCCGCCCGAGGGCAGCAGGTGTCATCTTGAGATATTATCGAGTTTCGCCACTGATTAAAAAACTGCGTGAGTGCAAAAAAAAAAAAAAAAACAGAAAAGAAAAACACCTGTGTGGTAAATTGTTGAGTCAATATTGCACCACAGCTTCATGGACTGATTAGATCATGCCCCCCCCACACCAATCCGGCTCAGCACTGTTTGGCTTTGGGTTGGAATCCTTTATGTTGGCTGCTTACACTGCAAACAGTTTTGTTGTTTGGTGACAACATTAGTCTGCGTCGCTGTTGACATGTAAGCTTTGTTATAACAGATTGTGTGTGTGTCCTCACATCTTCATGTAGTTTAACAGATTCTGAGAGAAGCAGCAGTTGTGCGTTTTCTGTGACGCCTTAAAGGCCCAGATCCACGGGATGACAGACCAGCAGGGGGCAACTTGCAGTCTATGGGAAAACATCCCTCCTTCTTCCAGATTTATTAGCTCAGTAAAACTTTTCCTGATGAGTTTATGTCGCTCTGTAGTTTTTTTTTTGGTGTTGTTTTTTTTTTTTATTTAAAATACTCTCGCTGGTTTCTGGTTTATTAAATGTTAAAATGTTTGTTTTCATGCTAAAATAAAAACTTTAAAGATTTCCTTATTTAAATTTAGATTTTCCAAATCTACCTTACATTTTATCCCTGACGTTGTACATCTGCTCGGTGTCCTGTAAAGTATTTTTGTGTATATAAATAGATAAATAAATGTGTCTCCCTTTGTTAACAGTGGTGCATGTTTCATTTTGGCCAAAGATAAAAATGCTCTACACGATACGAGCATCTGTGTGTGTGTGTGTGTGTGTCTGTTTGTGCTAAGGTGCTTATATCTATTTCCATCTGTGTGTGGCTGCATACCTACATTATGTGTGTGTCTGTGTGTGTCTGTCCAGGCTGGACGGCAGCCAGCAGCAGCATGTGGTGCAGGCCCGTTCCAAACAGCCCACTGTAAGGAAAGGGCTTAGCTTTAAACGCTCAGAGATCCATCTCTGGGATTACAGTCGCACTCCAACGGGAGTTTACACCTCCATCAACAGCGCAGCCAAAAAAACCAAGTCCTCAGTGGACACCGAGAGGGCGAGCTCCTGAAGATGAACTGCTCTTTGGGTCGTGAGGAATGACTCTCAGTTACTGTCCAGGATCGCAGGATAAATGAGATACTCTGTTTGTAAATGGGGAAAGAGTCGTGCTGTGGTGGTGAGTTCAGGTGCGAGCAGACGGAATATGCTGACACACCGTCTGTGCTCGCTGGCGTCAATCTGATAACATCCTGCAAAAGTGATGCACGATCAACATTGAAATCATTCAGAAGCAGCTGCAGCGATAAGTAGTTTATCTGAGCAGCCTGTATTTACCTGTTTCTGTTTGACCCTTTTAAACCGCACTTCGAATTATCCAAGAAATTCCACTTGTGTTTCACAGACGATGTCGGGTCATTTCGGTAATTCCACTGGCTGGAGGTCAGCGAATCTGCTCCAAACACTCTTTTGACAGACTGTAAGCTGGATAAACTGACTGACAGGACACTTTCTGCCCCTTTGACGGCTAAAATAAGCAAAAACTGCAGGTGGACAGCAGGAACCTTAAGGTATTAAACGGTTTTTGGGGGTGCTAACCGGCGACGCGGCATTAGGACGAGCACAGACTGTACGTCGCTGAGATACTGACATGACATCAGGCCTCATATCTGATGTCGCTGGTTTTCATTCATCATGTGACTGACCAGCCCGAACTGAGCTCCATCATCTGAGAGAACTGGCTGCTACGTCATCATTCCATCATTTCCTTTGGCCAGGCATGATGCGAAACGTTGGCTCAGATCCGGTGGGGAAACTTCAGGCAAGCAAAGTTTATTTCTGCAGAGCTTTTGCAATCAAACGACTGAACAGACGGTTCGTGCCCTGCAGTCCAAAGATCTGCGGGGCACAATCACTGTGGACTTTTCAACATAATTGTGTAACACTTCAAAAAAAAAAAGAAACATCTAAAAAACGAAAGATTTAAAATGCATTATAAAATAAAGGGGAGGCCAGTTCAGAGATATAACACTGTTTTATATGTGACCATCTGTGTGATGTTCATTAAAAGTCTTGGCAACAGCATTTTGGGCAGCGTCGGTTCTGTTGGGACAATCTGTTCAGACACTTAATCCAAATTTGATGAAATAAAACGCACATACGAACATTTCGATTTCATTTAACGACACCACAGACCAACAGACCAAAGTCTGGGAATATTTCATCAATGAAAGAAAAACAGAAATGAAATGAAAATATGTTCATCAAAAGTTACGGAGGGGCAAACAGGAGGAGCCTGACTGCCTCCTGAAAGCCAACAGGGGCAATAATGAATGAATAAATTCAGTTTGGTTTTTGTTAAAAGTAAAAAGTTGTCATCTGCATAGAAACAATAACGATATCGGTAAAGTCAAAGTGTACCGGCTTGTTTGATTTTAAATAGGTAGACGTTGACTCGCTAACAATCTGAGTCCTTTCTGTCAGCTGTTGTGTTAATTTTTGATGAGCAATAATCAGGACGGCACAGCGGCACATTTCGGGGACATTTTGGGGAGTTTTTTTCTGTTTTTTTTTTTACAGTTTACAGTCTTCTCTTTCTCCTTCTCCTCTTCAGTCTCATTGATTTCCAGTTTCATTATCACCTGATTGCCGGACGCACGACGGCTCTGCTGAAGCAGCTCCGGGACTGTGAGGAAAGCTAAACATAGAGGACGGGCACGAAGGTGGGAAGGAAGTGTTGCTCCGGACAGACCTTCGTAGCCAACCGGCCCTAAAAACACGAGCCGGCTGGTGTTTATGCCGCAAACACAGATTTCCAGACAACAGTCTGAGTGCAGATCGCTGAAGGTCGAGGAGGTGAGGACTGAATCGGGGTGTTGGGTCAGAGTCAAAATAACACCTCACCCTTCCCCATATGGTTTGAGGTGACCGGTGGCCATAAACAGCAGCCTGAGGGGGGGTCCTAAAATAGTGTGAATGCATTTACGGTGACTGTTTGCTCCTCTCTTGACCCTCAGCTTCCTCGGCACGCCTTATCAGCGCCTCCACATGCACACACAGGCATGTTCGAGATAACTGCGGCGACACACATGCACACAAAGTGCTGCGTGATCCTCCGTGATCTTTACACGACATGCTTCTCACGGCAGCAGCATTCTTGGTGTGTCAGGCTCCTTTTGGACCCGACCTTCCCGACCTTGAACAACCAGCAGAGCGGCGCTCTCTCGCTTTCTTGCTGATAAACTGCTTTTCTCGGGTTGTTTTGCATTCTGGGAACTGATCAACCTTTGGTGATCGTGATTGTTTCAGCTTCTTGTCTCCACATTTCAAAGTCATTATGTGGAAACGTGAATGAAAATCAGTGCCGGTCCCGTTTTAATTCGACTGCTTTGTGCGTGTTGTCTGAATGTTACAAGAGGAAAAACAACGAAAAGTCACAAAGGTAATTAAACGATCCTGACTATAAAAACTCAATAAAGCAATGATGAATGAAAATGGATGGACCGAAAGTTCAACCCCTTTTCTTTTTTGCATTCTGCAGCTGTTTTGGTCTTTATCACCAAGATTGGAGGAAGATTTGGCTTCTTGAGACTTCTCGATATGCGTGGCATTGATGACGTCGTCTTTAAGACACCGATTGATATGATAGCTGAAGTTTGTGTCAGGAAGAAGGGAAGTGCATTTTTGTGCGTGCTGTTTTGGACGTCTAAGCTACAAATAAAGTTTTTAAAGTCTCGGTTGGGGGATATTTGAGCAGATTTAAAAATGTAAAAGTATTTTAAAGATTCAGACACAGATATCAACCAGATGAACTACAAACCAGAGAGTCAAGTGATCGCGATGAGATTATTGTTAATCAACATTTAAAAAAAAAGGTTTAACTGAACTGAGAATTTAGCTCAAATAAAACAATAAAATCCAAAGTTCGCTGGTTTCTGGGATCAGTTGTACGTCCTGCTGGTGGACACGTCAGCCTGATATTGACGGACTGGATGGGCGGATGATCAGACAGCTGGCTGTTGTGGGTGGAAGTCATCAGAGAGAGAGAGAGACAGAGAGAGTCGGGGGTCGACAGAGAGACGTTCATGATGGCAGTGATGCAGTTTGACATGTGGAACACTAAGTTTATTAATCCAGCGCACAGCAGCCCTGTCACCGTGCATCTGTCCACTCTGCTGACACCGGCTGTGTGTGTGTGTGTGTGTGTGTGTGTGTGTGTGTGGCTGTGTGTGTGGCTGTGTGTGTGTGTGTGTGTCTGTATATGTGTGTGTGTGTGTGTGTTAGTGTGTGTGTGGCTGTGTGTGTGTCTGTATATGTGTGTGTGTGTGTGTGTGTGTGTTAGTGTGTGTGTGGCTGTGTGTGTGTCTGTATATGTGTGTGTGTGTGTGTGTGTGTGTGTGTGGCTGTGTGTGGCTGTGTGTGTGTGTGTGTGTCTGTGTGTGGCTGTGTGTGGCTGTGTGTGTGTGTGTCTGTGTGTGTGTGTGTGTGTGTGTGTGTGTCTGTGTGTGTGTGTCTCTGTGTGTGTGTGTGTGTGTGGCTGTGTGTGTGTGTCTGTGTGTGTGTGTGTGTGTGTGTGTCTCTGTGTCTGTGTGTCTGTGTGGCTGTGTGTGTGTCTGTGTGTGTGTCTGTATATGTGTGTGTGTGTGTGTGTGTGTGTGTGTATGTGTGGGGTCTTTTTTTTTGTTTGTCTGTGTGGGCGTGCAAACAAAATTGTAAAGTGTGAATTTGCACATGCATCCGTTTGTTGTGTAGCCTGAACACTGTGTGTTCTTTTCAGTGCTGTTGTGCATGAATTGTATGACTCACACACACACACACACACACAGCGGGTGGCATTTTTTGATCTCATTATTTTTCTTGCGACATCTGAGAAACACAAATTGATGCTTTTATTTGCGTCTCTATAATCTGGGATTTGAATGATGATGAAACGTATCTTCATCCCACTGAGCAAAAAAAAAAAAAAAAAAAAAAAATCAGGCAGCCATCTTTAACTGGTGACGTCGAGGCCCCGCCCACACACCTACAGCTGTCAATCAGGATGTCGCCCAACTCAGGAAAACCACACTGACCAGAAAAATAAACACAGAGCTACACAAAGACAAAACAAAGGGGGTGACGACAGTCTGAGGTTTCATATCTGTTTTTTTTTTTTTTTTTTTTGGCTCCTCCCCTCTCTCCTGCCGCTGGTTGAGGGATAAAAACGACGCCAGGAGGAGCAGCTGCGAGTCAAGGCCAGCAGAAGAACATCATATTGACAGAATCACTGAAGCTCCCTCCCTCCGTCATATCGATGTACTGGAATCCTTTAGTGAAGCTCCGGTGCCCTTTCTTCTCCTCTTTACGGGTTTAGTGAAAGGTGTGACTCCTTTTAGCGCCGCCTTCTGTCATTTTGTCCTCTCGTTCGACCACCACGTCCTTCAACTCGCCTCACTGCTCCTTTCCATCTCCCCCTTCTCTTCCTCTGACAGATATCCACTTATCCTTTTCTACTTCAGTTTTTTTTTTTTTTCAGCTCAGTGAGGTGGCGCTGGGCTCACCGCCGAGCGGAGGAAGGTCACGTTGGGATTTAGCGCTTTCTGGGAAATAAGGGCGCAGGAACTGAAGGCAGGAGGTGGCGACCTCTGGTTGGCATCACATGTCACAGATTACAGGTAACAAATCATACAAGACTGTTCTCACCCGAAAAACAAAAGCATCACGTCATCGTTTAAAGCAAGCTGGAAATATTCAAGGTTAGATGTTATTTTCTCACAGATCTCTTTACACTCAGCTTTAAAAAAACAATCTCTTCCAAAACATTTACTGCCGAAAAAAACAAAAGAAGCATTTCACAGGTAGGTCTGATGAGAAATACTAATTCATCCACCAAAACTGTCTCCACTGGACGCCTCTCACAGTAAAAACGTTTGGTAATCTTATCACGCAGTATCAAAGAGATCCGGAAACACAAACTGAATTTATATATGAAATTCTAAAATGTAAAAAGAGCAGTATGTCACATTACAGTACAACAGTTTTTACTTTAGAGAAGGTCAGAGGTCAGATCTGCTGAGAAACCGTTTAGAAGGATGTTCATATTTAATTTGTTTAAATTCCTTCATATGCATTCTTCTGGGTGTCGATCTCGATGCGGTGGATCGGCCGTCATCTTTTGACATGTTCCTTTTGGTGTACTGTTCTAATTTAACTTAAATCTTTTCTTATGAACTTTTGCGGTTCTGTTCAGTGATGTACTGACAGAGAAGCAAATCCTGAAGTGATTCGAAAGCAGAAGAGACAAACGAAGTTCTGAAGAAAAGCGAATATTTGGATGAAGCCAAAGAAAAGTCACCTTTTGCAGCTTTGTCTAAGTTGTAAAGTTGAATTCAGGCCGTCGTGAGCGGAAACCGAAGCCGGACTGCAGACAAAGTGACTCTCTGCAGTTATTTAGAATATTCATTCAGCGATGTCTAAGAACACAACGGCATCGAGCTCGGGCTGTTTTTAGTTTTGTCCGTGTTTTCAGTGAGATGCCAATCAGCAGCGCTCAGCCTGTGTAATGTAACACACCGCAATGAAGAGTGACAGTTCAGGCTGTAAGATGAGAACGATAAGGGTGTGTGTGTCTGTGTGTGTTTGGATTTGTGCATCCAAGTGTGTCAGTGCAGCATCAGGACACTCCAAATTTAATGAGAACGATCATCTGATATGTTCGAGTGCACGAGTGTCTCTTAATAAGGGAGGTGTGTGTGTGTATTTCGGTTTCTGTTCTGCTGTTGGAGCTCATCAGAATTTTTTTTTTCTCCTACGAGAACAAACAGAAAATTAACATTTTGCGCAATCCAGTTTCCAACTCATAGAGTTTTGAAGCACTTAAAGATTCGATCATCGCTGAGCCGATTGCAAACTGAAGCTCTAAAAATATTCATCTACCTCTTCATTTTTAAAGTGCAAGCCACCGGAACCAAATTTAATCATTTCACTAATCAATTATTTTCCACTGCGGCGCGAACGCTGAGCCGCCGTAAACCTGCTTCTGTCTGATGATATGTGAAGGCTGATCAGCGGATTTGGATCAAAACCAAAACCATCAGACGGGTCAACAACGGATGACGACAGCGTCCAAATAAACTTCCTCTTCTTCTTATTGAACTGTGAAATCTACAGGTGGGTCAGATTTATCTAAATACATAAAGCTGCCCACACACAGAGTTGTGTAGCACAGAAAAGTCTGTCGATGGACTAAACTGATGCTGCGACAGTGTGTTGATGTCGGTGTGTTTGTGAGACACACACACACACACACACACACAGGGAAGAACAGAGTAGTGTAGGTCACTGACCTCATTCTACACACCCCCGTCCCTCCCACCTCAGCTGAGCAGCAAAACAAACTGCATGCCGCAGCTGCAGACGTACAATCTGTTGTGCAGAAGAAACACAAACTGTGAGCTTTGCTGCTGAGATATCGCACAATCATAAAGTTAACACAAACCTCTTCAGAGCAACGACAACCGGACTGATCTAACAAATCAGCAGCAGGCGGATGTGAGATCGTGATGATGCGCTAACAATAAAGAGACCTGATTCCCCTGTGTGTGTGTGTGTGAGTGTGTGTCTGCGTCATGCCAGCTCAGCCCAGCACCTCTCCATCTCCTCGGGGGGTTTGACTTTGGCTGCTCCTAATTTCAGACATCAGCTGCCACCCCAAACGCACACACGCACACTTTACACCTCGCTCTCACAAGTGTGTGATGTTGTGAGACAGTTGGTCACAGCACCCGATGTTTGTTTGTGTGTCTTTTCAATCGTTTCCTTCCTCTTTGACTAAAAATCATGACATTCAGGATCAGCTGTAAATAAGACAGCCATCACACAACACACACACACACGTAATCGCAAGCATACAAGCACACAAACACACAGACACGCAGAGGCGCAGATGGCTTGCTCTCACCCTGAGGCTGCCATTAGCAGCATGAACAGTTTGGTTGACCGTTGTTGCTCTTAGCACACATATACACACACAGACACACACAAAATGAAGACACAACATGCTGGTGGAAGGAAGATCACTAAATCTGGTCCTTAAACACACACAAACACTGATACTGCACAATGAAACACACATCAAGGCCACGTTTAGACAACAGCTGTCAGAGAAACGCAACTGGAGCACAATGACGACAAAGAGGAGGTGAAGTGTTGTTGTGTCTCCTGTTGCTCTGCTGCACTTTTAGATCTAGATGTCGCTCCTCTTGGTCGTTATCTGGAGTTAAACTGATGAAGAAAAACGAGAAACCGAAAAACTGTGACGCTCTTCTCTCCTTTATGAGAACACAAAAAACTGCTGAGGCACGGTGTAACCAAAAAGGGAACGATCGAGCACCTCTTCCTCTTTGTTGCATCAAATACAGTTTTATATATTTTAAATATTAACGACAGCTGTAAAGAGCTCGAGGCGGAAATAATCCTCAAACATCACTTGAGACTGGAGATATTAATGTGTTCGTAACGATCAACAGATCCCGGCTTAGTGACAGCTGAGGATCCAGGCTCAGATTTATCTCGGCTCTCAGGATGTCTCAGAGTTCTCGGGTTCTCGGGTTCCTGCTCAGGTGCAGGTCTCGTGCTGTCCTGCAGGCAGCACTGTGAACGGCGAAGCTATTTTTAGCTCCGCTTCATCTAGAGGAAAAGATATTTATAGCCTACGATCGGCCCACTGTTACACTGCTGAGGCTCAGCCAAACACACAAATATGCACACACACACAGGCATGCCCATCCCCCCTCCCACGCTGATACCAAGACTAATTTCTAAACACACACTCACACTCCTGCGTGCAGTCACTCAGAGGATACGGGCCGCCTGAAGGAGTTTCTGCACAAACTGCTGCTGACCGAAGAAAAAAGGTTTTGGATGATGTAAACAACGATGAACACAAACAACAATGGACACACACACACACACACACACACACACACACACACGCGCTTGAATGGAGCCGTATGTTGTGCAAAGACGTTGCTGGATCAGGACGAATGAGATATTCAAGGCCTCATGCCTCCATTTGTACACTTTACATGAAACATCCGAGTGTCTGCAGCCACGTGGGGGAGCGGGGGGGGGGGGAGGGATGGGGTTGGGGGGGGCAATGATGGAAGAAAAAGAACAGAGGCTGCATTCGTTCACTAAGTGCTGCTCTAAAAGCCCCCAAACCAGCTCTCCAGTTCACACTTCGCTGCCTACTGGAGCCGACTAATGTTCCCTGTAGAGAGACACAACACACACACAAACACACACGTGTCTTGTCCACATCAACAGGCGGCTCCGCCTTTAAACACAGCAGACGTGATGATACAGCTGTGCAGACACACACACACACACGGAGCCATTAAAAGACCACAGAGTCGTTCGCCATTCCAAAAGATGAATCGTTTTCTATAATAGTATTGATTTTCAAACAGTTGATACAGACTGAAAACCAGAAGAGAAAGCTTCCTCCTGTCTGTGAGACTCAGAGTCAGAGACGACACCAGACGGCAGGAAGTGCAGCTGAACTCAGACAGGCCGCTGGGAGACGTGACCTTTGGGCTTTAAGGAGCCAATCATGTGATCAAATATCTCCACTTTTAGTCTGTCAGACTTCTGCTGAAGGCAGAATCTCCTCTAAAGCTCAAAACAAACAAACAAAAAACCAAACAGTGTGACTCAGTCTATTGTGTTCTACCAGAGTGTGTATGAGGACGCACGTGAACACACAAGCAGGATGAATTTCTGCACAACAAACAGCAGGAAGTAAAATCGTTAGCCATCATCACCCACCACATCGAAGCGTCCAAACACTAAACTGGAACATTTTCAGGAAAATAAAATCCTGATTTTGATTTCCGATGTTTGCTGCCATGTCTGGGATTTTAATCTGCCGAGTTATATAACTCTAGAAAGTCCATAGAACATGAACGTTTCCTGTTTCCTCCGTAAAGAAACTCTGCTGCCTTTAATCTGAGACATCGCTCTACAAAATGTCTGATGGTTGATGGTCAGGAAGAAGAAACACTGGTGCAAACATACACAGCGTGTTTTCACTCCAGAAGGAGAAATAAACACAAAACTGAAGCAAAGAACTTCCTGGTTTTAGTTTAAAGCTCCACATCAACATGAAGATTCAGTTTTAATCTTCATCACTGTCAACATGTCAGTTATCCTCATCAGCTTCTCTTTGGACTGCAGGAACCAGCTGGACTACAAACTCCAACACACAAAGGCCCCAGACCCAGGAAACTGGGCCACAACCATCAGAACCAGGACCGAACCACCAAGCCACCCAGTTCAGCTGGAAAGAGAATAAAGCAGCTCCTTTTTATTTTCCTGTCACCCCTCGTTAAAGTTTTCCAAGTTATCCTGTGAAGGCCACCACACTTCTTCTTCTTCAAAACTCATTTTAAACTTCTGGCTGGAGGACTTCTTGTCTTTCTTCTTCTGTGGTCATTGGCAGGTTGTGAAGCAGCTCCAGACTTGTTTGCAGCCATCTGCTGTGTGAGCAGGAACACAACACCGGCCTGAACATCAGGGAGACAACAGGGAACTCATTTATTCGTGATGTGAAAAATTTATTTAAAAATTGAACATGTTGAGATTTAAACTCTGTCAAAACTCCTTCCTGCTGAATTTTGACTCTAGCACGCCGTGTTTTCTTTTTTATCGCAGTGAAACAGCTCAGAGGAAAAACTGCTGGACTGTTTTTTTGTTTGTTTGTTTGTTTGTTTTGTTCTGGTTGGTGTTTTAATTTGTCACCTTGTGTTTTCCTCTTATTTTACCGTGAATCCATACTGAGGCTTATTCGTCTCATGTCTCTCCACTCCACCAAAAATATGAATAAAATCTGCTTAAGAACAAACTAAGATCAGGACTGTGTGGCTGCGGAGCTAAGAAATATATGACAGCCGGAGAAAAAACACAAATTAGGTGTTCAGGGTCCACTCACAAAAACACACACTGTGTTTAGAATACAAAAATGCTGTCACAATAATTTGTAACTTTCATTTCAGTGGAAGATGTTTTACCTGCGAGCTGCTTTACATTCACACAGCAGGTAAACAATTCACTGAAGGCAACGCTGAACTCAGCCAAAACAGAAACCACCGCGAAGCGCAGCACAGCATAGAAATATCTGTGTGTGTGTGTTACTCTGCTGTCTCTCTGTTGTGCGTTTATTTTGCTCTCTGCAGGAGTGAGGGTGTAGATAGATGAGAGAATTACCTGTGAGCAGTAAAAACTCCCACCTGCCTGCTCTGGAAGGAAACAAACAAAAACCAAAAAACAGAAGAATGATGCAGAAAATAAAGAGACTCCAGGACGATGTGTTGGTGCCTTGCTCAAAGGCTTGAGCTGGCATGGTGAAGGTTAGAGAAGCCGGGAGAGATCAACGTCAACTTCCAGCATCCAGATTTTCTTCACCGGTCTGGGAATCGAACCGGAAACCTTCGAGACCTGGAAGGAAATATCTGGATGGGTTTGGTTTGTTAAGGGATTTTGTGTGTCTTTTATCTGAGCTCAAACATGAAATCCCACCTGTTGGCTCAGGTTTGGACCTGGACCCTCAGACGAAGAGCTCTAAACCTTCCCAGCCATCAGGGAGCCAGAATGTGTTGAAGCCTATGGGAAAATGACCCTACCTCTACCTATTTGATCCAGAGACAAGTTTTAATAAATAATGAGCTTAAACATGAAAAAAACAAACAAAAAAAAACAAAAAAAACAAAAACAAACAACAAATAAACATCCAGCGCTTTAATCAGCTGGATCTTCCAGCTGATGAAGAAAAAGCTGACTGAAGTTTCTCCCTTTTCTGATCAGTTCTGCTCATTAATGATGAAAAATCAGCTAATAATTCTAATCACACAACACTGCTCATGCTGTGTTCTTTATTTGCTGTGTTTGGATGCACAGAGCGGCGGAGGGAGTGACGATTTCTAAAATCCTCCTTTTAGAGGAACACAGACAGCAAAGCAGAAAACACATGTGGGTGTGGCTAACGTGTGAGTGACAGGCTGCACCACCCAATCAGGCTGCAGCACCTTCTCCTGGTTTCAAAACGTCTTTTGGATGTAGAACTTGAAATGACAGAAGGACACGGAGCAGGTTTCTCTTCAGTTTTATTAAATCCACGGTGTCGGCTCACACGTGTGCGAGTTTGGCAACACTTACACATAAAACATCATCTCAGGTCATCTGCTGTCAAATAAGTTAAATCAACAACTTAACTAAAAACTTAAAAAACAATAAATTATAAACAAAGATTGAGCACAGGGCAAGTTACACTTCACAGGTTATAAAAAAAAGGTCAGAGGAAAACTGAACAACATAAACAGAATGTGAGCTCAACACACACACACAGAAATACACATCTCACTTATCTAACACAACGGAGGTCTCCAGCCCCCTCTACTGGTGGAAAAGTGAAAAACCTGCCTTCTTTTGGTAGTCAAGGCACAACACACACAGACACACAACTGTAATGATGTAACCACACAATGTTAAAACATGTTAAGTCCAGTTTGCTCCACAGTCACATACTTTCAACATGACAGGAGTTTTACATCATCTACATTTTTGGTTTCATGGAAAAACACACAGACAGACACACACAAAAGGAAACAGAAGCCTTTAAAAACAGCAGCTTTAGACTCTTTAGACTTTGTCAGCAGGAGTTTAAATGTCTGAACGTTGTACCGGCTGAATTTCTTCATTCGTCCTAAATTGTCCTGTAAAGATATAAAAAAGGTAAAATGTTCTCAGGTTGGAGGTTTTGATGAAACAAAAAACAGCTTCTACCATCAACAGTAAATAGTATAATATAGTTAAATGTCAAATCTAGCTCACATGCTGCTTTTGTCATGATCTATAAGCTCTAGTTACTCTTTGTTTCCTCCTGTGCACCGTTTGTTAAATGTTTGTGTTCTTATCTCTTTTAATGCACCTTCAGAGTTTATTGTCCCCAAATTTTTCCTTGTACAGACAATAAAGGCCATCTTATCTAATCTCATTTCCTTCGTTTCCCTTCATCTAACCTCAAGGACATTTGGTATTTGGGTGTAGAAGTATCATGGTACACTCCTGCTGCTCTGCTCTGTCCTGACATTCAGGCAGATGGGGAAAGTTAAGCTCCAGCTGAGCAGCTCTAGATCCCCCCTCCCCACCCACAGCAGCTGATACAGCACGACCCGACGGGGAAATACTCCGTTTTATGCAGAACGTGATGGTGTGTGATCGGGCCGACGGCGGGAACGTCATCAGCAGCCTTTGGAAAAATGATGTCATCAGGTTGGAAGAGGAAAATGAAAAGGAAAGATGTTTAGGGCGGTTTTGTGGCCAAACGTTCGAGTTCCATTAATCTCTTTTTGGGGACATTTTTTGTAAAGCTGTAGTTCTTTTATTAAAGAAAGACAGTAACATCTTCACTTGAAGTTCTAACCGCTCAAACAATGTGCCAAGTATCATTTAGTGCCAAGCAGCACTTAAAAGCTGCTGTTCTGGAAAAACGAGAGATGAGCTGATCAATTCACAATCAATCCAGCCTAAAAAAAAGTATGATTATTATTTCTGAAAGCTGCAAGAGATGCAAAATTTTAAACATTTAAAAAGTCTTTTTTTTTTGGATGTATTATAATTTTTTACTTTAACTTGTCCCATCCATGGGCTGTTTGAATATTTTGATGATGATCTGGATCTTGGAACATGAAGTTACAGGAGATCAGTACTAAATCCAGAGATCGTGTTTACAGACAGGAACTAAACAAAGCATGGTTTCAAACCGTTAAGTCGTGGACAGAGCGGATACTCAGACCCCCCCCCTTCGTATTCTGACTCCTGAGGAGACACTGAATGTATGCCGGAGATGACGAGTATCCATGGCAACGGCCATCATCAGGTGTCTGTGTACACAGCATTAGGTCGCTGATTTTGTTTCATATCTCAGGTCTGAAGCTTTTTAAGCCAAAAACTTGAAGGAGATGATGATTTTTAGAGCTGACACTGTCACCCTTCAGTTGAGGGGAAGAGCAGATTTACGTCGGCTGATGGGCAAAAAGACTAAACAGAGTAACTGTCTCCTCCCTGCTGACGCTCCTCCACACATCTTACTTCCACTTTCTCTGCAGCTCCTTCACCTCTCCTCTCTCCCTCTCGGGGGCTGGAGACATTTTACATTTACATCACATTACACAGTCTGAGATGATGAGAGCGCTGTGTACCTGTCAGTCCTGATACAGTGCTGCTCCTGCCTCCAGGTGAGGAGGAGGAGACTTCACACACACACAGTATCTCACACGCACGCACCTGTCGGCCCAATTTCACATCAGGCAGATGCGAACACACCAACGCACTCACTTTTTTTTTTTTTTGCTCTGTGTGGTGTTGCTTTTAGTGTGCATACACACACATTCCAGCATGCAGTCCACCACTGAGGATTGCGGGAGATCCAGTTTCTTAGCGTCCAGACTCAGATGAAACCTGCATGGCTTCAAACTTCCAAATTTTCCCGTTTTCTCTTTTTTAAACCATGATCCATAAAACTCTGCGGTCCCACTCAGAGAACATCCCTTTTTCCTTATGATAAAGGGTTAAATTGTCTTCACCCTGCCAAAGTGTCCATGAGCTGCCAGTTCTGGTGCTGCGGCCCTTCATTTTCCTTCCGATGTGACACGTTAACGTGTAAAGGCTAAAGGATTCTGTGAAGCCGAGGCCAGAAATAACCTAAAATACTGTTGGTGTATCCGAAGGTTTTCCTGTCCTCACCGAGACCTGACAACAACAGCACTAATATAGAAATATCCTCCACATTTCTGCTGCACATGCTCCAGCTGCTTGAGCTGGCACCTTTCATGCATCTTTCTGCCATCCTCAGACTGTTGCTTCGTAAAGACAGTTTGGAAAAGAAATAAAGTTAAGGAAAGCTAATCTCCTTCCTTTGTTCACTCATTGGTTTGTACAGTTGTGGCATGGAGGGAAATCTGAAAAATGAAAGCAGTTCACTCAAAGAACTTGGCCTTTTTAGTGCTCACACCGTAGCATTGCATGATTAATACATGATCCAGTGTTTCTGATTTCTGTTGGAAAACTCTTTGATACTGCAAGAAATGTAAATAACTGATGGTCATGATGTAGATACATGAGCTGTGCAAAGCCGGCGCCGCTTCATCCCATACAGCTGTAAACTTCCTGTCAGTAGGGCAGCTAAAAGCCGGGTGCTCCCATCCCCATGGGCATGATCGTGAGGTAGTTGGAGGGCACGTATCCTCTCTGCCCTGCCTTCACCTCCACCAGGCTCCATTCGGAGTTCCCTCGCTTGTCGTGGTTTTCCAGGACACGGACCGCCTCGCCGGCCCGGATGGAGACTTCGTGGTTTCCTCTTGCTGTGAAGTCATAGGCCGCCATCACCTGTAACAGAAGATACAGTCAGACAATCAACTGAGGTTTGGAACAACTATGTCATCCCTCCATCTTTACTATCATCAGTGAGGGAAAACTCAGAAGAATATATCTTCTGTGAAGCAGCCATTTTAACACAACTGAGGCTCAGCTCAGTCAGCATTTGATCTGAATGTTAACGTTGGTGTGCTGGCATGACGACAGTAATTATAATAACACAAACGTCGACTGTCGGAGGGCAACATGCTGATGTCTGGGTGTAACACTGAGCAATTAGCATGTTCAAATATTAATATGTGTAGTTGTACAGAATTGGACAGATATGCAGCATGTTTAAATGTGCACAGTAGTTGTGTTAGAATTGCAAATTCAATATATCTCATCCAGCCTGGATGGTGACAAGCAACAGCTAACGTGCTATATGAGTCCATTTTCAGGGGACGGCTGAGTACAAAATTCATCACACAGGACTTCAGAAAATGGGCAAGCTGGAGAGAGTACATTCACACGGGTACAAATCCAGACGCACACAGACACACTAACGCGGTCATGAATCATTGCATTATTCCCTGAAAAGGTTAGGCCCAGCAGTTATGTCCCATCTCATCGTCACACACACACAGAATGAAGGTTTCCTAATGAGGCCCGTGTTGGTATGACAGAGTGCTCGTGCAGCACTAATAGCTGAGTTTAGCGGCTGCTCTGTGTCATTGTCAAACCCTTCACCTCAGCTCACCCCTCAGCTATGACATTAACAGCGGCCTGATGGTCTATACCAATTAGCATTTAATTAGCATTTTGCTGGACCGAGACAAGGAGAAGAGAAATGTAAAAAAAAAAAAAAAACCCAACTGCAAAGCGTTTTTGACTACAGGCTGTGCAGCAATTCATGCTGCCAGAGCTGGGCGGATATTTGCTGCAGCAAAGTTTCTCCTGGAAACGAAAGGGTGGAGAGAAGAGGGGAGCAGCTGATCAGCACCTCTCTGTGTTAGTGTACTGCCATGACAGCGCGGTCAGGCCATATCTGAGACGGTCTGTATCTACAGACAGCAGACCACAATTTAGATGTAATTTGTCTGCCAGCAGTAACAACACAGTTCTTACAGAGATCTACATTTCATTATCTCAAAAAGTCAAAGGATTATGTGCTGAAAGGCAAAGAAGCTCTTCACAACTGAGTGTGTGGAGACGAACGTGATGAGAAGGGATGATGAAAGCAAACAGTCAAGGGAAGACCTTTAACAAGAATTCAATACTTCTCATTTTTTAACAATACTTCCTGTTTACTTATGACTCTATCCTCAAAGATTTTGTGTTCACCCCATGTGATGTTACCGATTGGTTTGTGAGCTGCCATCTTGAAGCCTAATTTTGAAACCAGCAGAGCTGAGGAGGAGGGAGGGCTCCTGATTGGGTGGTTCGATGTGTCAGTCACACGTCAGCCACACCCCCAATGCACACCAAGCTTTTTGGTGTATTTTCCTCTAAACAAAAACAATTTAATTAACCATCATTAACATCATTTAAAAAATTTAACATGATGTTGCAACAAAGATTTTAAGCTGGAGACTGAGACCATAAACATATTAGGAACATGTTTATTGAAGTGAAGGGGAACCCAGATCTGTTCCAAAGTGATAAAAAAAAATGTTCCTTTTAAAATCAGACTGGCATTTTTATAACTACAGCCTTGAAACTGTTCAGGTTGTCAGGGCTTTGAAATATGATCCAATATTTTTGTTTCAGTGTTTATGTATTTTGAAGCCACTTTGGCTGAGAGATGTGCAGAGACACACAATCACATTTGCACTTTGTTTCAACTACAACTTTGTCACAAATCACAGGGAAAAGTTGCAGTCAAAACAAATATGGCACTTTAATGTCAGAGCTACACCGCCCTGCCTTTAAAGGTTGGCAGCTATGAATCATTTTGATTATCTTCAGCCGGGAACAAAAAAAAAAACAAAAACAAAAAAACAACAAGACTGTCAATCTTTTGATAACCTCTATCTTCTGCTGGGGACAGCGGGGGCTTTGTGTGGATGAAAGCACAGAAATAAGTGAAAAGTATGCAGTTTTCCGATTGATCTGCTCCAGTGAGGATCCAGCCTGAGTTGTTTTGTTTACGTACAGATTCAGGGTCACGAGGCCTGATGTGGGGAGGAGGAGTGTGAGAGGCTCTTTATTAAAAGGTCACTGGAGTAATCACTCACTTTAACAGGCAATGTGGAGACATGTCTGTCTCACACACACGATGCCAAATGCAATCTCACTTCTCACCCGCTCACCTTAATTTCCCTCTCTGTCATGTACACAGCCCGACATAAACCATCACAGATTCATGACTCACAAACCTGTGTGTTGTTAATATAAACCAGTCACCCAGTGAACGAACGCACACGGACACACACTCTATCTCAGCCTGCAGCTCCATAAATTAACTCCCAACCTTTCACACAGTAACCCACTTACAAGGTTAAACAGCTAATTATGGACGTTTCGGTTTTCACACAAATGTGCACACACACACAAATGTGCACACATACACACATATTATATCCCATCTTCTTTTTTTTTTTTTTAACTGATGTACATATAAAGACGCACACACACACACACACACACACACACACACACACACACAGTCTAACACTGAGTTCAGATGATTTAAATTAATAACACGAAGCTGAGGTCTGTGAAACTCTTGCTTCTGAATATTTGAGGCCAATGAAGCACCTGAGCTGCCTGGTCATGAAATGAACACCCAAAAATAATATGACTAACGTCTAATTTAGTCAGTGTCACACTTTACGCTCTGTCATATTCTATTTGACCTGCAAGTGAACCGTTTATGTTCAAGTATTAAAGAGGTACTGTGGTTTTAGGAGGAGCCTGTGTGGTCTGTGTAGACGGAGTAATCACCTGGAAGGAAGGCTGGCTCATGGCTGTCAGCAGCCGGCTCTCTGGGGTGTAGGAGTGTCTCCTGATTCCCGTCGTGTCTTCGGCCAGGTTCAGGTGTGGCGAAGGAGGCGGGTCCTCTGCTGGTTGATGGTAGCGAATCAGCTTTGAGGAGGGAGCATAACCTCTTTTGCCTGCATGCAGCACACAGAGATGATAAAACTTATGTTGTGTGTTGTGTTCTACACAATTATTTGCACTATCTGTCAGGATAATATCGCTTAAGGATTTTCATTTTAATTTTTTTCCATAGTTTACCCTAAACTCTTCATCTGTTACAGCAGGCTGCTGTTAGCAATATCTGACAACAGGAGTTTACAAACTTTATCTACTGGTGACAACTGATATATGCAAGTCAGTTCCATTTCCAGAATATCTGTTACACACAAAACACTGTGATCTGGATGTCACTGTCTGGCAGCTCAACCTTTTTCAAATGCTGCTTGTAATTTTCATCAGATGCTTGTAGTTGTAACAGCAATGAACCACAAAGTGGCAGCAATGAGCCACCTGTGAGAAAAAGCCACATTGGCATTGCAGTATTCTTTATACGTGTTTCAACAAGGTCTTTGGTTTTCTCTTAACTTCTAGACTCTTTCTCCCCATATGCAGAGGAGCAAACGTCCACAAGCCACATTTCTTCCTGTCTGTATGGAAATGTAGATATTACGTGTCATTTCCATGAGAAACTCTCTTATTGTTCACTTCAGTGGTGGTGATCAGGCTTTTAATGCTGCTTCTTCACGAGTCTGATCACGACAGCAATGATACTACGCTAGAAAATAGACCTTGGAATAATCCTATATGTGTGGAGGATCAGTAGATTTATGTAAAAATTCAGGCAAAGACCATCTTGTTGTTAAATATTTGAACTGTTTTCACTACCAGATATTGATTTATACCTCCTGCATCAACCAGCCATCTGCGCTTATCTCCACGGGTGTCACTCTCACTGATGATGGCGACCAGCTCCCCTTTGGATAGGTTCAGGTCCAGGTCCCGGCTGCCCACGATGGACGTTATCACCTGGTAGATCTTGCCAGAGCCGTGCTTATCTGTCAGCTGCTTCAGACGGTGCTGAGAAGATGGGCTCAGGGGCTGAAAAGGCAGAGCAGAAGTGGGAGTAAAACTGATGTATTAAAATTGACAAAGGCAAAAAAGGACAAAGAGGACCTGAGCAGAATGGAAAGTGGTCAATGCTGAACCAAAAGAGCACTGAATGCATCACCGAACAAGTTAAAGCGTGTCAGGCTGGTTTATGAATAATTCATGAATTATGAAATTATGAAAAATCTCATTTAGATGAAGATTACCACCATTTAAAGAGGTCTTTCAAATTTTTTTCATCACTTTGAGGATGTAAAACCTTCACATTTGTACCACACAAGGGCTGTTGTCTTTAGTCATAAAACATGCATGAAAACGGAATCATCTTCCTCAGTGACAAGTTAAAAAAATATTTCAAATATTTCTCACTGAATGTGTGAATGCGACATGATTTAGAAACCTGCAGAACAAGAAGAGGAACATTCACAGCCCTGTTTGCTATTGCAGATTCATGATTATACAGATGACAAAGTTTTATCACAAAGGTGACTCAAAACTTGGCATGACTGTGCAGGTTATTTATGGAGGGTGTCTGGCAGGTTTGAGGAATGTCACCCTGTTCTAGAACGGCTGACAGGTCTCTGAGCGTTAAACCGAGGCAGCAGTGACACACATTTGGGAGATGCTTGCTCATTCAAATTACTTCAAGAACGATTAATAATGACAGAAAGGTCTGGTGGCAAACCTCAGTGCTTCTCAAGAGACGAGATGGTTCAAAGTCCCTGAACTTCATTGTTTTGATTTAAATCAAGTAGGCGTTTCCTGTTGTATTTTGAAACTGGGAGATAAAGTTATAGTCCTGTGGTGGAGCAGCTCAGGTTTCTCGTGCACCCATTGTGTTATGTGAAAAAGTAAACTGGACTGAGCTCAGAAGACCAACGACACAAAACACCTGTGTTTCATTTTCTCTGCTGGAGAGTTGAAAAAGTAAAATAATGAAGTGAAAAGTCACAAGTCGCTCTCCAGTGATGTTGGTAAAGAGCTTATCAGAGCACAATGTAACACAACAGCACCACTTTGACACCAACCTGGACAACAGGTGCATTGAGTGTGTCCTGAACACCTCGACACAGAGCCTCCAGCCTCCTCGCCCCTTCCAACACCGAAGTCTCTGCCCACTGCCAAAATGCACCAGGGCTGAGAGAGCTGTGAGGAAGCTGAAAAAACAAACAAACAAACAAACACACATTTATGAATGCACGACACGCTGATGTTAACCTGGTATTAAAACTGTTCTCCTCCATTCTCTCTCTCTCAGTGGACGAGGTACCAGGATCATCTACCTGTTGGGCAAAGCTCTGAAAAAGCTGTTCCATGTCTGAAGCCAGGTCTTTGTGGAGGCAGCTGAACGTACCCAACATGCTCCAGATCATCTGCAGAGCTATACCGTTGAATCGAGGAAGTTCGTTAAGGAGCAGAGTGTTGATTGTCCTTGAGGAGGAAAAGGGAAGAAGAGAGGAGAGATTCACATGGGAACTGAAGGGACAGAGACAAACAACAAAACAGAAACTACTTCAACATCACTGCAAAAGACTTGGTCGGATTAGAGCACGATAAAACCTTTCATTAGTTTTCCTCTCCCAGCTCAAAATCAGTTTTAACATCATGTCCAAAGGGTGTAATTGTGTAGATGGAGATAGTGTGTGGTTTTATAATGACTGTGATTTAGTTGTTACACCAAAACTTTCACATGCACTGAAGCCTTAGTTAAGTCTCGCACACGTAATACATACTGTTAGCGTGTGTTGGATTGTGTGGTTTGCTCATTATTTGTGTTGTGACAAGACATAGTGTGGTAAATTACTAGTTACTATGTATGTTTGACTTCTCACTAATCATTTTGTATCTGTTTTCATTTGTTTTTGGCTTTAGGCCAAAAATTTTTTTATTGCAATTGGTATGAACGTAGGTGATTAGTAGGGGTGGGAATCTTTTACTATCTCACGATTCGATTCATAATGATTTCTGCTTCAATCTGTAGGCGTGCAAAGGATCCTCATGATCTACTCCAGTCTGACAGAATGACAAATGGAGACATTCAAGTGTCTTTTTCACATTTACGTTTTAAACATTTATCCATGCTTACATGGAAGTGTTGCATAAAAGCAATATCTTATATGATATAACAAAAATGAAAGTGTCTCTTTATAACAATAATAATGAAAAATAGTGCAGTTAAACATGGGTTCCTCATTTAGCAAACCTTGCACACTGAAGTTCATGTCAAGCTCGGTATTCCCGGGCATTCAGTAAATAGGGCCCTATAAAATCTGCCATCACAAACTGAATTCATTATGGACACAGAATAACACGGAATCGGCCGACATTTTACATTTTACAACGTCCCCCCCCCCCCCCCCCCCAAGAATGAAAAGGAACATATCTGTTGGGAAATAGTGATTAATGCTGCCGGCCCACAATAAGAAGGATGTGGTTTGATTCCCAGTGTGGGCACCTGGGCTACAGCAAGGAACGGCTCCTAGACTGACCGGGCTCCCTACCTGTACGTGTTGGCCACAGATTGTTCGTCATAGCTCAGATTAGATTTGGCCTCTATCACTTCATAGTCCAGCAGCTTGTCCAGTCGCTTCCTGATCAGGTTCCTTGGGCCCACCAGTAGGTCACGGAGTGAACATAGTGGCTTGTGGATTAACGTCCTCATCCTCTTTTCCTGGATGAAGTTGTGGACAAAGAAACAGTCATTAGAACAACTTCAGAAAGGCTGGAGTCACACACTTCTTTCCCTGAAGCTATGAGACAGAAAAAAAAGACTCACAAATGTGGGAAGGATCCACTGTCTCAGAGCTGTGGTGATCTCCTTGTAGCAGATAGGGGCCTTTTCTCCATCCATATCGAAGTCAAACTCCTCTGTTTTGCAGGCCAAGAACCCCTACAGACGAAAAAAAAAAAAAGGAGGCTGCAGTCAAACTATGTATCTGACTTCTCTCAGAAAAATATTATGGGACAAATTAGTTGTCACATATAGATCTGAGGTTATTATAGATGTTGCTTTGTGAATATACAGTGAAGAAAACAGTCAATATTTCCAACAGGAGAAAAAAAAAGCTGTCTGGGCTCAAATGACTCAGCTTCTATTAGCAAGAAAATGTGAGGAAGTTGAGGGCTCCAGGCCTGATTCCTGCTGCTTTTTCCACAGTAGAATGTACACAGAAACTCATGCATTTGACCTCAGGACTTGAGGGTTTGAGTTTACACAGTATGACTCATAAAACCCCAAGTGTGACAAGAGGTTCAAAAATAAGTGTTCAGTCATGTTCAAGTTCTCCGTCTGACCAGAGAGACGGAAGAAGAAACAAACAAGCACAATAAACAAACCGTAAGTACATCATGCCTGAAAAAAGCAGGACATTTTCTGTCTGTCTTTAGTTAGTTTGTGACCTCAGTGATAACACTTAAAAGTCGTGTGCAGTGTGAATGAAAACAAAGATAACATACTGTATTACATCCACAGTTTCCTGTTGCCAATCTGTGTGAATGCGCCTTGCGGACAGGTTTATAGTGACTGACAAGGGCATATTTACTATTTACTCAACTGCAATGACAGACATAATGTCCCTTCTCGTTGGTCTCCTGACAAAGCTAATATGTCTTCCGTGCACTTTGTTGGTCTGCATCTAGTTCCACACTACTATATAAACTCTGCTCAAATATTCAAATGTCATAACATTTGCCATCCCACATCGATTTTTCGTCATACGTCTCATAATTTCAGAAACATTAAGCATTTATTTTCAATGATGTTGATGATGCAGATGCAGATGTTTTTTCATTTAATATTCAACCATTTATCCATCAGGGTTGTGGGGTATGCTGAAGCTAATCCCACCCTGACTGCATATGTTTCATAAAATTAATTTAGAAATTTAAACAGCTTTAACACCCATGTCTGATTAATCTTTTTCTTTTCCTATCAACTGTAACATGTTGAATTTCACATATTATCCCTGGGTTAACAGAACCTCAGACATTTGGAGCTTACCTGTAGGTGGTGCAGGTATGTCTCCACGTTCTCAAGGAGCTCCAGGATCCCGTGCTCCAGAACATAAAAGAAGCCTTCCAGGGTGTCAAACTCCTCATCGACCAGCTGCAGCAGAAATCACAGGGAGACATATAAGTGTTGTGCCTGATGCTGTGTGTCAGGACTGATTTGTTGAACACTAACATGAAATCACCATCCAGATTTATCTTTTCTCTACTGTAGAGTCTAATAAGACGGAGAAACACATTCATGATAGCATACAGTCAAATCAGCTAAAATGGAACATAAACTGCAGCATGAACAAAGCTGCTGTCAGAGGCATGATCACAGCAGTTGTTGAATGAGCCAGATCAGCACCTGTGAGATAATGTCACACTGTTTTAGAACCTGTGGTTTTAAACAGTTGTTGTTATTACCTGTAGCACGCATTAGTCACTGTAAAACACCAATTAATCTGTGTGTTCTGTCAACATGTTTTTTTAGAAACATTGTCCTTCAGGCTTTGCTGCTTTTTAAGTACACAGTGCTTCATGATTAGAAATACACACATCACAACATTACCTGTAGAGCTTTGTTTTCCAGTACAAGTTAAACCCTCAACAGCAGATAATGGCTTTAAATGTCAAATAAATGGAAAGCTTTTGAAAACTTCAAGGTCAGATCTTTTTCCAGCCTGGGCCTATCTCTCCAGGCTGCAACCTATATTTAAGAGATGTGAAAAGATCAAAGGATAAAAAAGGGGAAAGTAAAAATCGAAATGAAACTGCAGGTGATGCACAAGGATGCTCATGAATGTGAACTCCTGGGTCAGACCTCAGCACAGCACAGCAGACCAGAGTAAGAAGCAGGCTTGATAACAGGTGTGTGTTTTCTCTGCAGGTTAAACATTAACTGCAGAGCCACAGCTATGGGGAGTGTGTGTACTGCGGGGGCTATTTATGGCTCAGAGGATCAGAAAAGTTCAGGTTATACTGTTACTGCTGGTGTACTGTGTCCTGAAGTGCCTCGTGTGATGTGTTGCTTCATTTATTGTCCCCTCATTGCCAACTTTTAACAATTGAAGGTGGTGATTGGTTGGTGTCAGTGACAGCCCAGCGTCCTGGAGCCCAGAGGTTGTTTTACTAGACCATAGCTATTAAACTTTTCAAACCTTATGTGCTATTCCTGTCTCATGTTTGAGTTGCTGGCTGAGCCTCGCCGTCTTCTTGGCGATGCTGTGAGAGTTTAGACGGATGATCTTGTCCTTGATGGTCAGAGTTTCTGTCTTCTTGTACTTGTCAGCTATGAAACACAAGAAATAATTACAGAAATAACTGAAATCAAGCACATCTGATCACAACAAAAAAACTGAACAAGAACTGAAAAGTTTTGACTCAACATGGTCTCACCAACTTCTCTGAAGCGTTTGTACTCGTTGATGCCACAGTTTAAGGCAATAGAGGTGTGAGCGGTCTGCTCAAGAAGCGTATAAGCTGGGTTAGCTCGGTCAGTGTGTTTCTGGATGGTCTGCAGGAGGAGGGGGTAGCGGGCGATCCGCTGAACTGGCATCACCAGGAAGAAACTCAGTGAAGTGGCATTTACTTCAGGCCTGGTGATATGGAGACAGACATAACTTCACCACTGAAAGCAACAACATGCCTAAACATTTTAGGTTCTTTCCAGTGCTTAAGGAACAGAAAACAATGAACACCCACGCTGAGGTCTTGATGATTCTGACAATCTCGTTCCAGAGACTCTCCTTCTGTTTGTAGCTGTTCTCCACCACTGTTACATGGTTGTAGTTCGCCAAGTATTCCTTATAGGCCGCTTCAATGTCTGAGGACAAGCTGAGGAATGAATTACCTGTGAGGAAGGAAAAATGTATTCATACATATCATATACAGATTGATAACAACACAGAGCTATTGTCCAACTGAATTTCTCTTTTTTGATTTGAAGTGTTGAAACACAACAAAGATAAATAATAATAGTAAAGAATGTATCCTGCATTTGAATAATCTAAGAAGAAGTGTTCATTTTGCAGTTTAATGTGAAGAAAAGTTGTTGCCTTACAGAGTGTCTCCAGGAAGAGAGGATCTCCGGGCCGAACCTGCTTCTGGTCCAACAGGCTGAGCAGTCGACTGGACACGTCGATCACGTCCTCAATGTAGAGAAACATGCTGTCCAGGTTGGCGAGAGGAGGCTGAGAGAGAGCAGGGACAGATAGGCAGAGAAAAACTTTAATTTTAACAGAAAACAAAAAACGAACTGAACATCACTGTTACTGTTACTTCGTTCTATTCTATTATATACATACGTGTGCTTGTGCGTGAATGAAAAATAAATGCACATGCCGAAAAAGATCCATTTTGTTTTGCTCATTTCCATTCTAATGAGAGAACAGTGGGAAGACGAACTGGAGACAGTCTGCACATTGCTCCGGAAAACAAACCAGCAACTTTCCAGCCACACAATAGTGTCATTCATCTAAATGTATTCTGTTTCTCTGTCCATCCCTCCTTTATTCTGATGCCTCCGTCTGTCTGTTTCCAGCTGCCTATTGACATTTATCGTTTCTCTTTTTGTTGCCCTTTGCACCTTTCCCATCCCACCCATCCAAATGCATCTATTGATTTTGAAAACACGCAACATGCTTTTTATGCCTTTTTTTTTTTTTAATCTACCAGCTTCTCTCACTGCCTTGGAGGTGAAAAAACTTGCGGACCAGTCTGTGGTTAATAATCTGCTACATCAGCTGAATGCCCTCCCCTGTCAACCAGCTGCCTGCTGAGGATGGTCTGGACAAGCTCCAAGGATGAGACAGGCATTCATTCATCTTCTACCACTTATCCATTACTAGGTCACAGGGGGTGTTAGAGCCAATCCTGGCTCACATTGGGCAAGGGCAGGGTCACCCTGGACAGGTTGCCAGTTCAGCACAGGGCCAACACACAAGACAGATAAGAGACCAACAACCTATGAACAATTTAGAGTCACCAATTAACCTAAACATGATGTCTTTGGACGGTGGGAGTAAACCCATGTAGGCACGGGGAGAACATCTAGACTCTGCACTCCCCAGTCTGGGAAGCGAACCTGCAACCTTCTTTGTTGTGAGCCAACAGCACTAACCACTATGCCACCGTGCTGTCCATGGATGAGTGAGGCATCATAACGAAATTTAATCAAGCTATTCCTCCTCTCTATATCTTCTTTTGCTTTCTTCTCTCTCATCAGGTATCACAATTCCACCGCTCAGCCCATAAAAACCTTATTTCATTACCATACCCATAATAAATGATTATTGAACTGTCATAAGCAATGCTTAGGCTGCAATAAAACAATAATTATAATAAACTACCAAGCGGCCTCTGCATGCAGTATCAGTGCCTCTGGACGCTGCTGTGCTGACTCAGCATGTAGTGACAAACAATCAAAACAAACAAAATACACATTAGCTAGGGGTCATCACTGTAAGTAACAACACTGGACTGGAACAAAAATTAAATCACAAGTTGAATGTTTTAACGTTTGGTCACATAAGACTGAACTTGCATGTGTTCGGATGTAAGTGTATTTGAAATGAATTTATCATATAGTCCCATGTATCTGCACCTTGGGGCTCTAAAACACGAACAAACAAGCCTACAGAAGGCTTCAGTCACGTGCCTTTGTCAAGGGCTATGTGATGGTACTGGAGTGATGAGTATGAGTAGTTCTGGAGCTTCATCTATCAATAATTTTCCTGATTAAATCAATCTCTCATGAAAAGTTAAAAAAAAAAGAAGTAGCAAAACATTTTAATTGTGATAATGATTAATAATGATTCTGCAGCATTTTCAAAAAGACAAACTCATATGTTTGGTCGATTAAACAATTAGTTGAACCACAAGAAAACTGACTTGAAAAAAGCTGATTCATCATACCTAACTAGCTATTAATTTGGTTCTGAAGCATAAATAGTTTGGCAGACAGCATCACATAAAGAACATGGTCAACAGAGTTTACACACCTGTAGTTTCTGGAGGTTACTCCTGATGGTCACAGTACTAACTTGCAGCAGTCGAAGATAATTCCTCTCAGACTGGACCAGCTCCTCGATGGCCAGCAGCTGCCTTTGGGCCTCCCTCTCTTTAGCTGCTGCTGCTTCCTCTTCAGACTTCTTTCTGGCCTCTTCAGCCTCCTGTGCGAGCCTCTCCTCTGACACTGAACTCTCCTCTGAGAAACTATCCTGTGAGGACAGCCTGGAGATCACAGTTGGGACATCGGACATCAGTTTGGAGGTCTCAGCTGGTGCTTCAACAAACACAGACGCATCCAAGTCCTCCTCGGCACTGAGCGTCTCCTCTCCAAGATCATTTATGTCCGTGGTTGCATCGATCCGCAGCTTCACTTTCATTGGATCGTTCTTGATGGCCTTCTTTACAGCTCCAAGTGAAGAAGGTGCAGAGGAGGCTGGTTTAGGGAGTGGCAATGTGAAGGAGGAAGGCTGAGGCCTCCGGGGCACCTCCATGGTGAAAATCACTGTCAGACAAAAGAAACATTGTTTAGACAGTGATGATATGTTAACAGATCAAACAAAAGTCTGATCATAACAAACAGCACCCACTGCCTAATCTATAGTAAGCTAGTTCTTTATATTTTAAAGTCTAAAATTCTGCCACTGAAGTCACCTTCTGAGTGATTGATGATATAACAAGAGCCGACATCCTCTGTCTGCTTGTCTGTCTTCTACAGTAACATAGCTGTCATATAAGACAGAAAACTTAACATGACCATGCTAAATCTGTCAGTTTCTCCTACAAGGCCATGGAACAAATGTAAGCATGGTGGAAGAATGATGTAAGTTTACTTAGTCTAACACGACTGCTTTATTTTATAACATAAGCAACCTCCACTTTTAAGGTCCTTTTACAACATCTATGTGGTATTGCATGATTTGTGACTCCATTGTCGACCCTTTACCACTAAGACAAGGGTTACTGAGAGTCCTGGATAAATCTTCCATACAAAACTCCCACAACTTAAATGAAGATAACATCACATTCCTGAGTTTGATTCAGTGTCTCTTTGTTGGAGGAAAAGGGCATAAACACCACAGCAGTGAGTCTGTTCGGTAAGAAGAGTTAAAAAAAGAGAAACATGCAAGTAGCATCACCTCTGGTTGTATCCATACTAATTTACAACAATTTCAACCAGCACACACCAGACGCACCAGCTTTGCATGTGTATGTCTATGTGTGCGCAGTAAACAACAGAGCCATGTTCAACCCACCAGGAGACTGGAAGCTGCTTACAGAGCCCCTAATGCTACCACCAGTGAGAAATTTAGCCATTACATGGGTGAACTGAACAGCCATGTGGGGCTTTTAAAGGACAGACCCCATTCACAGCACAGCCAACATCAGCAACAGTTTTCTTGTTCCATGCATCGTAGTCCTCATCCTGTATCTGTAACATGTTGCACCAGTGCATGCTGCTGGCCTTTCAGTATTGTTTGAATCCTTCTGTTCCTATATATGCCACTACCCAGGGGATAATGTCAAGATTTTCTATTCCCATTTAAATCAATATAATATTTTTTTATATTTGATTTCATTAAAAATGAACTGAGTTGCCAGTGTATTAGGTACACCTAGCTAAAAGTTTTGCTGTGGAAGTCTGCACAAATTCCAGAATGTTCATAATGGTCATAAATGTTCAAATGTTCAGTTTCATTATGGTCACATGCTGATAAAACTTTATATTAAAGTTTTGCAGAGAATAAATTGAGAGGTTAATATTTTTCACATCATAAGCAAATGTTAATAAAGCTGTAGGAAGACTTTGTTAGACATAAGACTGAATTAGTTAATCTTTTTCCTAACAAACCTGGAAACAGCGTAAATGAAAATGTTTTTACATGTCTGAAATATTCCTCATTCTTATTATTATACTCTGAAGGGCTACACTAGTTGTGTTGCCTTTTTTCAGATGTTAAATTATCACCAAGTTACTACGAAAACTGGTTGTTATTGTTGCTGTTCATTTTCATTTAATCCTACCTCAGATTTATCTTTTCCCTCCAATGAAGGATTTAGGGGTTGACAGCATATGGTGACCCAGACGTGAGGATAACTGAGATCAGAAAAGGGCCCACTAGCTGGACTGTGGATTTAACAATTGAATACTAATTATTTTGTCGTTGTTGTAAACTGCTTTGTTTATGCAAGTGTCCTTATAGGCTGGTGAGGTAAGAGTTATAAGATATATTAGGTACGTTTTATTGGTACAGTTCGAGAAATTCACATGCTCAACATATAATTTCTCTCAGCAAACACACTACAAGACGTTTGATCATGAATGAGAAAAAGTTTTGTTTTTTCATCCAAAAGTTTGGCATTGTTCCAGATAACAAAATCTATGACCTAAAAGACAAACCTGAACCACAACAAACTGACCACTATCTGTACAACAAGACATGTTAGACTGACTTTAAAATATCATAAAAAATAGAACAAGAACAACTTTACATGAGATCAGGCTGTTACCTTGTGCAGAATCCCTGATTCAACTGCAGTGCAGCTCGCTCTCTCGCCTCTTGCTGTGCTCTGTCCTGACTGAAGCAGAAATCTGCTGCAGAGACACCGCTGCATGGAAAACAGACACACACACGCTGCTGTAACTTTCTCCAGTGACTCACACACAGCAGGCTGCTGCTGGACCTCATGTGGCACGAGTGCCCAAGTGTGTATTCACAAGTATGTGTGTGAGAGGAAAACAGTGTATGACTATGCGAGGAAAGGGGGGATGGGAGCGGAAAGGAGGGTGGGCTGGCTGTTTGGTGGAGGAAAACAGGGGAGGGGTGGGCATGCACACATGCGCACACACACGCGCGCACACACACACGCACACACTCAGCTGAATAAGCTGATTGACTGCAGCAGCTGGTGGGAAAAGGAAATGGTGCTCACCCAGGCACAGGCCAATTGGCTGACAAGTCTTCCTAGTGCAAAGAAGGACCAACCAGTCGACACCTTGAGAGGCCTCATGAAACAGAAGACGGACCAATGAAGATAGGCTGTTGAAGTGATTGAAGTTTTCCTCTCACAGGGAACAAAAGCACAGCAGGAAGTACCATCCTCTTCCAATTGAAAAGGGATTGTCCGGTCTTTCTGAAAGGAGGCAACAACAAGTAATTTAGAACTGCTTTCTGTGGATATTTTTCATCTGGATTTAAAAAGGTTCATGCAGGTTGAGTCTAAAGTTTATTTCAAACTAACAAACAACAAACAAACAATTAAACTGTGCTCCCACTGAGCAGAAACTGGTGGCATTTATCTAAATGAAAGTCAAGAGGAGTGGACTAAATGTAAATCTAGAGTATAACTTCTCTTCCAACCTCAACCAAAATCCAGCAAGCAGCGGTGCTTACAAATCTTTCTTTTTATATTCTGGTTTAATTTTTACATCCCTCCTCCAAAACATTAGTGAACCCAAAATACAGACTCAGATGGCCTCCTTGGTATGTGCCTTTGACAATAATAAGAATATGATGTTAGCATGAGTGTGACCTCAAGCACAGAAGGAATTCATTGTTGTGAGACTTGATGAATCTGGAATGACGGAGGCAGCAAATAATCTGATTCATCAGGGAGGAATGCTGCAGGGCTAGATGCCTGTCTCAGCTGACTTATGATCATTTTATAAGAACTTCAGGTGTCTTGCAGCAGAATGAGGGTTTACAAAGTCACATTACACTTTTCCCGGTGCTAAAACCTGCCTTTCGAGAAAGAACAGCTGCATTCATATAGAGCAAAGATTTGTTGTTGTTATTGAAATCATTACTTAGGCCAGTAAACAAGATAATATTCTATGATTACAGATATCTTTGTATTGGAGAATCAGTGCCAAAATGGTTTGTGGTAGTTGTGAAACAGTATAATGTCATCCAACACAGAGAGATACACTGACCATGAACCCTCACCAGCTGGAGTCCATCCAATGTCCTTTGCTGCATGTTGATCCCCTATCTCTCCAGGAAATCAAAGACTGATTTAGATACAGAAAGTTGTGAAAGATTTATCATACTTAATTAAATCTTAGGTGCTTTTTGTTTTGACTAAAGTGGTGATATAGTTTGATTGTAAAACTTCCTAAAAAACAAACAAAAAAACAAGGACAATTTTATTAAATTTGGCCTTTTTCTGGGTGGAACATCAGAAAAACCTGATATGTTATTTCAGCTGAATTAGCTGGACAACATGGGGGCTCTATTCTATAACTGAGTGCAGCTGTATAAATCATGTTAAACACATGCAGTGCCAAGCAGTTGTTGTAGAGAGAGTTGGCGACTTAGTAAGAAATCTAAATGTAGAGGTATAATTACTGTAATTGTAAGGTTGGACCAGTCTCTGGCTGTGGCCCATGGGACTTCAGATTAAGACGCAGCTCAGCCTTGGAGGTATGTTCAAAATAGGCTGTGAAATCACAAATTCTGATATCAGATACGCCGAATGGATGAACCTCTGGAAATCAGTGGTACAAAATGGTGAAAAGATCAAGATGACCTGTCACGGACTGACTCCTCTTTGGCAACATTTAAATCCAGTATCACAACAGTCATGATACTGTCATTTGCTGACCGACAGTTTAAAGTCTACCCATATTAAGATAACTCCTGCTGAGGGCTAAAAAAAAAAAAAAAACAAGCAGTTGACATCATATCTGGAAATTAAAGCGGTGATGACTGCATCCTGTCAGCAGTGAGCAAAGAATGATCTCTGATTGACTGTGTGTGACAGCCATTTTTAAAGTGTAATTGTTTTTTTATGTTGTATGTCATATTGATCCACAAAGTACTGCTACTGCTGATTTCAAGCTTTATGTTATGGGGACCAAAAAGAATGAGAAATGTTTGGCTTCCAACTAAGCATTGATTTCACACAAGGAGGTTACATGAGAAACAGTCATCAGAACTCCTGTGACTCTCTACTGTCTGAAACGACAGGCTTTCCAGTTTTCATGTTTGTCTTTCTGCATTGCACATACTGTGAAGGCAATGCAGGTCAAGTTAAACTAATGATGTTAATAAGTTGTAGTATTTCCCACATGCCTTTGAGTTCATTGGCCAGTGAAGTTCCACGAAGGACTGCAGAAGATGCAGAAGAGGCAGAGGAGGAGGCAAACATCCTGGAGGTCATCGTCTTCGCCTCTTAATTACAGGACAAATGAGGAAAACAATTTCAGATAGACTAAACACTGTCTTGCACAGCAGTCTTGTTTGTCTCTTACTGGAGTCAACAACCAGCCAGTTTGACCTTCCTATCTGCCACATTTACTGCAGGAAGTCTGACCTAAAGAGCAGCTGAGCCTTCATCAAGTAGGTGTGTGTGTGTGTGTGTGTGACTGAAAAACAAACAGACTGAAAAACACACGGCAGCTGTTTATTACACACATTTAGACTTAATCTCTCTACTAGGTTTATTTTTTAATTCGGTACTATTTAGGAAATGTATGTTATTAAATCTTCAGCCATCAACACCTCATATATTAGCATGCTGTTATCTTTAATGTAAATAAAATGACAGCATCGAGCAAAGCCAGTGAAGACGACAGGCGGATTTATTCTGTCTTTTCCGCCATTTTATTATTTTTGATTTTTTTGTTTTTTATCCTAAATGCTTCTTCGACATGTCTGTCTGTTTGTTGTTTCTTTTTTTTTTCTATCCAACCGAAACGTCGTTAGCCTTAACGGTCGCTGATAAAACAACAAAAAGGTGGAAAAAAAAAAACACAACAGCGTTTTTTTTTTTTAGCTTTTTAAAAGCTGCCGCGTGTTCAGGTAGATACTACCGATAGCTATAGTGACAATATAGATAATAAATCGTTACCTTTCCGTCCCGCCGAGCCGCCTCCTGCCGCCGGTGTCCGGACATTTAAACTCCCGTTCACCTGTTGGCACTCGGTAGACGTCATCACGTCCGTGACGTCACGACGTCCGCCCCGCACTTTACACAATAAGAGCCACGCGGAAGTAGGATATTTTCAGACTAAAAGCCGAAAACCCTGCTGAGACCCAGGAAAGAAAAAATAAACAAACAAACAAAACACACGTGTTTTAATTTTTGGCTTTTTGAGGATAAATTAAGTGTGTGTGTTCGAAATCTCTGCACAACTGTGTATTAGTGGAATCAAGCAAAAACTAATGTGCGCCACAGCGGACGAAAATGATTTGGGGTCCCAAGAGGATATGGTAATTAGAAAATGGCAAAACTAATAACAATTTAAAAAGCTTTATTTGTATATATTTGCAAACATATAGTTTAAAATTTGTTTAAACTCGTAATGGTGGGACATCATAAAGTTTATAATAAATTAATTCGTGTATACTGAGATGTAATCAGACTGATTACATCTCACAGCAGAGATGATCAACATCCTATCAGTTATAGTAATACATTTTAGATTCTTTAGATCAAACCTCAGGACATTTTCATTGAGTTTTTATCAACATAAAAGGCTGTTTTGTATGTTAAAACAAGCCCTGGATAACTTTATCTGGATCATTATCGCTGAATAATCGAGTGGTTTTCCGCTGTTCAGCTGCAAGCACCTCTATGTGAAAGAATAAACTAACATTGAGGAATCTGATACGCTATCAGAAGAAAAGCTGACACCTGCTGGCACACTTTTCTTATAGCAACATCCCAAGGTGACATTCCACAAGGAGACTTGTAAAAAACATTCTTAACGACTGGAATTGGACTGGAACCCTAACCCCACAAAAGTATTATCCGTTTTTAGTTAGGTCTAAGTCAAAGCACATTATCATACATATTGGTGAGAAAAAGAGATCATAAAAAGGAAGCAATCAGTGTGGCCTGTCTCCTACCAAACTATAACAACAAAACAAACAAAAAAAAAAAACAGTGGCCTTGATTGGTCATATTATCGTGTGACTGTTGTGACTGTTGTTTTATAAATGCTTGTTTTCACGTTTTATCTTATGGCTGATTGATTTATCAGGAAAACGAAAGTCACTGTGCAAGTGTAGAGGGGATTTTATTCATTAAAAATGAATGAATGAATAAATAAACACCGAAACCTGGCAGACACGTGACTGGGCGGTCACGTGACAGACAGCCCGCCTGTAAACACGGAAGTAGCGGCAGACAGAAGCAAACGGCGGCGGCCGCAGCGGACCTCAGTCGTGTCGCTGTGTGACCGGAGCAGGATGGACCGGTCGGTGATGTTGTCGGTAACCGTGAGTTTGATCGTAGCCGGTGTCGTCACTCAGGTGAGCGGCAGAAGAGTCACCAAGGCGAAGGTGAGTCTCCCCCCAGCAGGACCGGTTAGAATGAGTTACCGACGCTGGCAGCATGAACGCATGAAAGCGGGCGGAGAGGGAGAGTCCAGTTGGACGCATAAAGTCAGTGCACAGAACTGGGCTGCAGCTGTTTGTTCGTTTTGTGTGCAGGTTTTCGGCTTTGACTGGAAGAACTGCGGCCGGCCCGATGACCCGGCCGTGCTGAAGTCCCTAACCTTGTCTCCGGACCCCATCACCATCCCTGGAGACCTGACGGCCTCGGCCTCCGGATCCACATCTGTGGGGCTGACTTCTCCGCTGGCTGTGAGTGCACCAACACACCAAACAGCTTCTTCCTGCCCTGTGAGGAAACGAGGGAGCTGGAGAGTGAAAAGCTCTTCTGCTCAGACCGTAGCTGACCGGCACACAACCCCAACACAAGATAACTTGACATATCCACTTCAGTGTTGATTAGACATCCAAAGTATTTTCATTTAGTACGGTTACATGATGTGCTTTTCAGTGGGGCACCAGTAAAGAAATCTGACAGCCCTACACAACCAGCAGGAATCTTCTCCAATAAGAGCCCTGTTTCTGTGTGGTGAGCAGATTGTTTTCTACAGAGGAGCCAGACGTGTGTCAACCTGCTGCTCATCCTGCAATTTTTCAGCCAGCAGCAACCCCATGTAATGACTGACGGCTGCCAGTCGTTCCTCTCATTCAGAGGAAAAAACGGAAGGAGGAGAGAGACAGAGGAACCTCACTCACACACACACACACACACACAGGAGAAAAACGAACAGAGCTACACACAACCATAACAAGCGAGGGATGGAAAAAATCAGCGAATGACTAATTTTATCTGGCTGAAGGTAATGGTTAGACTGAGGAAAATAAAAGCCCACAGAAACTTACATATGTTTTTGATTTTCTTTCATGCTGACTGTAGATTAAACAGATATTTGAGAGAATGTGTTATAGACAGGGATTTCAACTTTTAATTAAAAAAAACAAGGCTTTTTGATAGCTTCACGGATGAAATGGAAACAGCGTCAGTGTGTGAGAAGCGTTAGACGCTTATTAAAGTCTCAACAAACATCACGTTGTCCTCAGAAGAATTAGTAAAAATGTGATTTTGGATCGTTTGGATGCAAAAACACATTTTCCTGCTGTCGACATGTGACATGCTGTTACGCTGTTGTTGTTGGCCGGGTGTGTAAAATATTATCAGCTCGAATCAATAAACCATGACCTTTGTTATGTGACTCCCTCACATCAACATTTATTCTTTTAAGAGATCACACAGGCTCTCTTTATATTCCTGTTGGTCCACTTTATTTTTGTTTTATCTTGTTTTTCATTCCACTAGAAGTTGTGTCTTCTTTTGCTCATAGAGCAGATATATAACAGTTTTAAATGTAGGATTTTTGTTTTTAAATGGATTAGTTTATTAGTTCAGATTTAGATTTTATTTCTTAGTTTTCATTCTTTCAAAGTTAAAGCTGAAGTAACAGGATGTGAAATTGTTACACATCTCCTGTCTGTTTTTTTTTTTTTTTTGTTTTTTTTTATATATTCCACCCTTTTCTTACTGTGTTAATTCTTCTGACTGGAGGTTGTAGGACTTTGGATGAAAAGCTTTAGGCCTCGTCTCTGTTAACTTGTCTCGTCCTCAGGTCAATGTGACCCTGGAGAAGGAGGTGGCAGGTTTCTGGGTGAAAGTCCCCTGTGTGGAGCAGCTGGGCAGTTGTCACTATGAGGACGCCTGTGATATTCTGAACCAGCTGATCCCTCCTGGTCAGGACTGTCCTGAACCGCTGCACACCTACGGACTGCCCTGCCGATGCCCCTTCAAAGCTGTGAGTCCGCTTTATCTGGCTGGAAAAACAGGCACTCTTGAGATTTGTGATTCAAATGGTTTTCACATTATGTTTCTGCTTTAGAGGCTGAGAAGTAAACACTGCAGTGACAGTGTTGCATCAGGTGAATCTTTAGCTCTAGATAGCGGCGACTGCTATCTTGAAATTCACAGATTTAAAATCTGTGTGGTTTTTCTAAGCTCTGATCTCACTCCCTTCACTCAGATCGTCAGGCCTTGTCTGAAGTGCGACTTTAAAAGCATTTTCCTTTTGCCTGTCACATGCTGCTCAGCTGACATGACTTCAACAACACAATTTAGTTTCAAACAGCATTGATGATTCGTCATTTAGGTCAATAAATTTAGAAACAGCTGATTTGAAATAAGTTTGTTACTGCTGATCTTTGTTGGCAGCAGGCACACCTGAAAATTAAAACAATGATTGAACCAGATTGTTTCACTGAACTTTGTTTCTCTGTCTCCACAGGGCACCTACTCTCTCCCTCAGTCGGACTTCTACCTGCCCAACGTGGATCTGCCCTACTGGCTGACCAACGGGAACTATCGGGTCCAGGGAGTCCTGGGCAGTCAGGGCAAAGAGCTGGGCTGCCTCAAAGTCGCCCTGTCCATTCACTCCAACTAAACAACAGCAGGTACACTCTGTGGGGGGGGTGCAGATACTGGTTTATTTGCACATACAAAAGTTTTAAAACTGAGAAACGAAAGCAGATGCAACACAAAATTGTGGGATTGAAGTACCTCGTGTCTTGCTGTGAGAACAATATAGTGACGGACAGGCAAAACTAATAAAACAGCACATTTCCTTTTAACTGAGTCCACTAACGATCAAAACAAAAACGATGCTGTACGCACCAGCAAAGCTTCAAATCCATCTGAGCCATGAGGCAGGTTTTTTTTTTTTTTAATATATATCTACAAACTGCTTCACTTTACCATCTATTTCAACTTGATGGGATAAACAGCAAAAACATTGAAGAGCTGGGATTTTTTGGTTTTATTTACATAAAGGTACAAAAAACTGGTCACGTGACTCTGGTCCTGTTGGAGAAAACCGTCACTGACTGAAATTACTGTGAGTCTCATTCAGGAAAATTTTTATCTCTGAGAAACAGGGTCAATATCGAGCTTCTCTCAGCAGTTTAAAAAGACAACAAAACAAAACCTCAATTTGAACTGCACAAATGGAAAAATCTGTTCCTCTTTCAGTTTGACCGTTGCTTTGCTTTCTTTTTTTTTTTTTTTTTTTCAGCCCACAGATTTCAGCCAACAACTTTTCACATCTTTCTAAATGAAAAGCTGTACGGCAACTTAAAATGCTGAATACATATTTCAGCTAATTAGTTCAAGTTATTTTCAATTGAATTAAGAACTTAAAACTCAAACGTGCGTTCTATTTACACATAAAACGTCGAGACAGGCTGTATAATTTACAGAACAAAGATATTAAAGATTTTAAAAGGAGGTAAAATGCCACGGCTGTCAGATCCACATGATGCCTGTTCAGGTTTTTTTTTTTTTTTAACTGTTAACTTGTTTAGCCATTACTTGACTTGTTTCTTACACATGTTTAACTGTGCAGAAGATTTCACTGCAGTGAGCAGGACAGAACTCAGAGTATGAGATTTTACAGAATGACCAGGAGAGGGAGCGTTTTCCACAAACCTCACAGCTGCAATACATTCTGGTCTATTCTGATGGGGCTTCCTCATCGACAATAAAAAAAATAAAAAAGGAAGTCCACCATCAGTGTTTCACATTATTGATGAAATGTAAAAAAAACCTAAGTCTGGTCAGAGTCAAAGAATTTTTTAATTTATTAGGTTTCTCTCTTGTAGTAAAAACAGATATAGCACCTGCTGACAGTTTTCTTTTTTCTTATGAAATGTCCTGTCATTTTCTTTCATATTTGTAATAATGTACCATCTTTGCATTATTTAGTGCTTTAAACCAACAGTGCTGTTCTTCAATCACTGCATCTACTGCGTGTATTTCTTGAAGAGGGATTTCTGATCTGCTGATATGAATTATAGTACTTGACATTTAGTAAAGTTTGACAGAAGTTTCAATGAATGAAGAAGAAGGAAAGACAAAAGTAAAATAATTAAATGCATAGAACTGATGTGGGACTTGAGCTTGTTAGTTTAGTATGATTTTCATTTGCCTTAAAAGTTTGATTTGCTTTCTACCGAGCTGACAACAAATGTTCACTAAGTTTTGTTTGTAATTGATTTTATGTTTTGTACAGTTTTTAATAAACATTATCTTATGAATTGAATTGTTTTCTAATCAATAAGAACTAACAATATTCTGCCATGGTAAAAAGTGTTCAGTGTGTAAGTTCAATAAATAAAAGGATAAAGACATAAATGTGTAATTCAAATATAAATGAAATTCCAAATTGACAAGATGCTAAATGAATATTAATAAAGAGCTAACATTAAAAATTGGCAGTTTGTGTTTCACTGTAGGAGACAAGACTGAAATCAAACCAAATGACTGATCATTTAAATCAAAGTGAAACTAATTCTCTATGAACAGTCTGATTTTCTTTGAGAAATGAGATTAAATGTAATGTCAGGTTTATCGAGTTCTGTTCTCATTCAGGACCAAAGCTTTTATGTTGTAGCTGTGATGTTTGGGTTTCATTATAAAGCAGAACCCTGAGCACCACAAAACTGCATCTTCACACTTTTTACCACGAGATGGAAGCATTTCACCTAAAAATCTGTTCACAGTGATATCAGCTGCAGAACTGACCCAAACCAACAGTTCAACACTTTTACTTTGTGATTAAACTTCCTTCTGCAACAAGAGTAAACCAAATATTGACAACTAACAGCAACGCCCTGCTCTCCTTTTAATGACACAGTGTAAAATCAGAGTCTGGGTGGTTGCAGCAGTGAATGTTTAACAGGAAGCTGCAAAGAAACCAGAAAACAAAAGGAGGAAAGAACAGAATTACACATGTAGGAGCGAGCACACACATCATGAATGAAATACACTGAGTTCAACCACTGAACACTGAAGACACCACAGAGTCCTGGAACGCAGAAATATCAATTATAGAGTCATGATTGCTTGGAAATGCAGCAGAAAATGAACAAAAAAACAACAGTCGTGTTTTCAGCTGCAGAAGTTTCTGAAGAAAATCAGCTTCCAGAGTCTGGAAAAACCTTCATTAACAAGTTCTGGCTCTTTGTGGTTTCACCCGGAGATGAAAGATCCCACAGATGAAGCAGAAACAGAGTCGCTGATCACTTCTCTCCCACCTCTTAAAAACTAATGAGAGGAGCCTTTTTTTCCCCGAACCAGCAGCTGCACAGCAGGTGGTTTTTATTTTAATAACAAGTTCCTGAATGAAAGCTTTTAATGTGAAACCCGTTCAGGCATTTACTTCTGTGAAGCACATTTTCATTTTCAAAAACAAAGTAATTATGAAATATTCTGTGTGATCATCAGAGGACGGATGCAGCGATCTTTGTTGCCATGGTTACTATAATAGTTCAGATTTTGGGAAAAGATGGTGATTTAAGCACTTTGTCTGCATTAGGCCGTCTTTGTTGTCATGGTTACCATGTTAATGCGGTTAAATGGCCATGGAAGATAGAGACAGCACTTTGTCTCGCAGGCTGATGTTCCTGATCAGTTATCTGTTTGGTGTTTCTCTTTGTTCCTGCAGAAAACTGGAAATTTCAATCAAACTTCATTCGCGTCACACTTTTCCTTCATGTGTATTTAAACTGCTTCATTGGTAAACTAAAAAAAAAAGGACACATTAAATCAGAAAATGCCAATAATCCATTTTAAAACAACGTTGAACAAAGCAAGAGGCTAAAATAAAGTCAGAAATGATTAAAACTACTTCAGCTGCTGACCAAACACTAACTGTAGGACAATGGTGCCATTTCAGTGACTCATGGGACTGTTTGGATTCACCTGTTGGAGCTCTTATTTCCAAAGAGAAGAAATGACAATGTTCGCTTTGCGTTTTGTCAAAATGTGTGATGAATGGATGTCGATGCCAAAATAAAGAGAAAAGTGCCAATGCTAACTGCTGCTGCGACACAACAGATGAACATGTAAATGAGACTGTGAAGATCAGAGCGCAGTAACACACACATGTTTAATCAATGAAAACCAAAGGGAATTTCCTCCCAATTACTGGCTGCATGTGTGCGGTAAAATCTCCATCAAAGCACTTCAATGTATGTGTGTGTGTGTGTGTGTGTGTGTGTGTGTGTGTGTGTGTGTGTGTGTGTTGACAGACAGATGCAGACCACTTGCTGCCTTCAGACAGGAAGTGTGCTGCTTTGTTAGCTGCAGCGTTTTAATCACAGGGAGGTTACTGTGGTTTCACTTAATATTTGCCCATCAGGGACACATCTGCTATATCAACAGCAGTAATGATAATGATAATTATTATTATTATATGATCATAGTGATAACACACTTTATTATGCTTGCATTGTGTGAGTTTTGGATGAAACTGAGTCGCCATCTGGTTTAAAAATGCTGCTAGCCACATCAGCCATGTTGAATCGGGTTAAGTGAGGAGGATTTTTGGTGGGTCAGTGACATGAAGGAAAGCTGGAGGGGATCTTATATAAGAGCCCACATCCTGCAGAGGCTGCATGTGTAGCAGTAGTGCAACTTGATCGTCCTGATTTGAAGGCCTCAAGAAAGGCAGCCTTCTTAAAACCAGCTGGATCCTTCTCATTCAAAAGATTAGTTGGACACAGTAAAGAAATTAAAATGAGCAGCGACAGAGAGCCTGATGGACACACGATGAGTGATGTAAAGCGAAAATCCATAGGACGTGTTCTTTTATAGCTAGATAGCAACTTGGGTGAGCAACACTTGGTGGTAAAATAGCAAAACAAATACTTTTACATATTGATTACCTCGGGTCATGTTAGAAGTTAGCAGAGGAAAGGGAAGCAGCCAAACGGTCGTTTGGTTGATTAGCTTTTGTATGAATTTATGTTGCTCCCAAATTTTCTCCTGCAGAAGAATCAGTTTTCGAAGTTTAAATACAATCAGTAAATTTGCTTGTGCTGTCTGAAGTTGGATTGTTGGAGGAACATATTTAATGCCAATTATTTCAACTCCTCGCTCACGAAGACAGCAGCGTGAATCAAGGCAGAAATAAAACCCTGAAGGCTGTTTTTAATGGAGGACCTGCTGCTCTGCCACTCGAGCTCCATAAAAGTCTTTTTATATTAAAACCAGCTCATAATCATATTATGCTGTCACTCTTTCAAAACAGGCTGCAATCTGAGAAATTCCTCTGTAAATCTAATGATGACGCAATAACCACCACCATGGGAAGAAAACTTGAGGAGGAATCTAATTTTCTCTGCACAGAAGCTTCCTCGTCATGCTTTCCCAGATGTGACCAGCAGCCTCAAATTCAAATCAAAGTTCACACTCCTCCTCCTCATTTAGATTTAGACCTGGAGAAGTGAATCGAACTTTAACGCGTCTGAGTTGACTGATGCTGTCATAGCATAACGGAGGTTAAGCCGGTTTTATCTAAGTGCTTCTCCCTCGAGAGGAGAATGAGATGAGAGAAAATATTACCTTTGTCATCTTCATCTGATGACCAAGATTTAACTGTCATTCTTTTCATTACATGGCTTCAGATACCAAATAATTTATATCTCCCATCTGATAATTATAATAATAGACTGGTTGATTGACCTGATGTTATCAGAGCTCCAAAGAGAAGCCTGAGAGAGAAAATGATGAGGTGATTTTTGTTTCTTTTTATAGAGCAACACTTTGGATGAAAAAGAGGCTTGGTGATATTCGGCGAGACCAACAATTCCACACTGCCAACCATACAAAACCACAACTGCCTTTAATATGTCTGAATATCAGAGCAGGTTTTTTACTGCAGCTTTTGGCAGGAATTTCAGGGAAAAACCAGAATCTTGATTCCTGGCGTCCGACCCTGAAACAGTTGTGGCTCGTATAGAAAGATTTCAGACCGTTTCAAAGTTTTCCAGATTTTCTGATTCAGACTCATCTTAAAATGGCTTCATCAGACCAGCAGCTCCAGCGTCTCCTGGTCCGAGAGTTGTTCAGGCGTTTTTCGGTAAAGCGCTGTGTCTCCAAAATCATGTGGCTTCACTGTCATGCTGGCACACACACTCAGCTGAGAGACCTTTTATAGGCTTTCCTTATTATGACCAATGAATTCAATCACGCACAGCTGGACTCCAATCAAGTTGGAGAATCATCTCAAGGACTGATGTCAATGGGATCTAACAAAAAAAGTGGAGTGGAGTCTAAAAAAAAAGGGCCTGAAAACTTGAGAGACATTCCACAGATACACATCAGGAATGTTAATGTGGGAGCAAAGTGTGTGTCTTTGTGTGTGTCCAGTGGAGTTCAGTGAGTCAAGGTGACGTTTAGGAAGATCCACAATCGCAGGAAGAAACAATTAACCCAGCTGATACACAACCAAAGACTAAAACACACACAAACACTCTCAGCTCTCACTTTATTGGCCCGATAATGCAACAATACAGAATAAAGAATTCACAAACAGTCTATATCCTCACGAGTGGTCACCTTCCTTTTTTTAAAATACAGAAATCTGGAGCCAGATTCTTTGTGCTTCCAGTTGTTTCCCTGTTTGTCGCGGCAAACAAACAGGAAACACGAAGTGCATCATAGCCTCCTCTGCAGGAGAAAACACCTGAGACTGCCAAACATTCATCTCATGAATTAGAGGAAACAAACAAGATGGACAAGATAGATGATATTAAAAATTAGGAGGTGCTCTGCTATTTTAAGCTGATGAGGTCAAGTTATAAAGAAAGCCGTCGTGAGGCGAGTGAGGACAAAAGATGAAGGCTCAAACTGCTTGGATGTGACTTTTGTGATGAGAGAGATGCATAATTAACCTTTTTCTCTCCTCTCCTCCTTTCCGCCTCTCCTCCTCTCCTCTCCTCTGCAGGACATCCTGTTTCTGGCCCTCCACCATCAGACCGTTTCCTGCGACAGGAAACGTGCTTCCAGATGCAGCAGAGGAGGCGAGGGAGGAGACGAGGGAGGAGGCAAGGAGAGGAGGAGAGTCTGGAGAAATGTTCAAGGAAAAGAAAGAAGGCCGGCGGCGTGAAGGAGGCAGACAAAGAGGAGGCGAGGAGGGAGGGAGAAAGAGGGGTCAGAGGTCGACACGTAAACAAACAGATCAGCAGATTGGTGGGACAATGGAAGCTGAGGTGACCGGGTTCACCGTGGTCCCTGATTGGACATTAACAGGCCCGTGTCATCACCTCTTGACGTGTGATCAACCAATAAGACGACGGCTCTGACAGACAGACCTGAACTTTTGACACAGAGGTTATTTTAACGTAAATGTATTAAGACAAACTTTTCAGTTGTTTAAATGTTTGAAAGGAACGCAGTGTAGCTCAGAAGATGGACGTTCTCACAATCCTCAGGAGGTCCACAGCTTGAATCTTAACGGCTTCGGTGATCGCTGACTTTTTCTTGAGCTGCACAGTAAAGTTTTTTAGTTGCTGTTGAAGAAAACACAGCGACCAGAAAATGGCACAAAGGACTGTAGGAGTAAAAAGGCGATGTTTTGACAGTTGGGATGATAATGACTGTATTTATGTCCAGAGAGCCTCCGGCCACCTATCATCCACACCAGGAGCAGACATCTCCCCTTCTTCTTCCTATCTGTTCACTGTTTTTGGGCGATACTGCAGAGATCACATCAGTGGGGGACTCGGCAGGGGGGAGGGCCGGCAGACTTCACCCCCTGGGGGTGACGTCCACCTTTCCTCATGGTCGCCATCAACAACAACACCACACACGTCCATAAACTCTTTTTATCAAACCTCCCCGTTTTGTTTTGTTTTTTTTCTTTTCCTGTGAGCATCAGCATAAAGACCGAAAGACAACTGGATTAAGTCCAGTTGTGTTTTCATTAGTCAGTGTGTGTGTGTGTGTGTGTGTGTGTGAGAGAGATAAAAGAGATAAAGAAGGAACAATACACACATTCTGTGAGACGAGAGAAAAATATACATTTCTGTTCATGTGACACAATCAGCGCACACACATACAGACACACACACACACAGACATGTATCCTCTTACTTTACTGGAGAGTGTGGTTGGTATTTGTCTTCTTCACTCTGATCCTTATCTGGCAACATGTGTGTCATCAGATCAACTAAATCCTGCTTTTAACACACACACACACACACACACACACACACACACACACACACACACACACTGCCTGTCAGTGGAAGTTTTCAACTGCTTTCAGGCTTTAAGCCAACAAAAGGTGAATTTTTTGTCAGCTGCACCGCTAATGGCTGCTAATGGGGTCAATATAATCACTCACACACAAACGCACAAACACACAAACACACACTAAATGGAGGACTGTTAGTTTCAGCGCAGCATCTTGGGAAAGCCATGTACATTGGTTCTAAGATAAAATCAGCAGAATCAGCATCATCGAAGTTTTGCACTGAAGTCACGTACAAAATCGCACAAAACAGGTGACAAGACAACACAACGCTGCTGCTGCAGATGTGCTTCATTCAGATGCTGCTCTTCTGTCCAGACGTTTCCAGCTGCTGAGGAAAAAAGAAAACATCGCTTAATGATTTTTTCTGATGATCAAGTAAATGACAACAATGAAAGAGTTAAAGTTTAACAACACACTTCACAACTTTCACTACACACAGGAAGACTGATGGTATGGAGCAGCAGCTTGACCACACGCACACGCACACGCACACACACACACACACACACACACACACACACACACACACACACACACAGGTGGTTATTTAATTGCAAGCAGACGTGTGTGTGTGTGTGTCTGCCAGCATTTTCCTTCTACAACTTACTCAGAAGACACACACACACACACACACACACACACACACACACGGGTGGCAGTTGATTGGCTGCAGACGGGAGGTCGATGATGTTTGTTTTGGTGATAATCTCGCCTGATTGGCTGACCTCTGCTCCGCCTGAGATCGGGTTTGTGTTGCCTGAACAGACGGAGTTAAAGGTCAACTTAAACATTTCTGTTGAGGATTATGTCTCCTCTTTGTGCTCGTGTGTGAATGTTGTGTTGTGTTGTTGTGTTGTCACAAACGGATCATAGAACAAACTGACTTTAGGTCGTTCAGGTTTTTGTTTTTGTTTTATTTATTTGTTTTATTGTATTTTTCTCACGTCTCTCTGCCTTCTTGGCCCTCTACAGTTATTTTAATGATCCAGGTGACACTTGGATCATATTGGTCCTTAAAATAATGAACATCTTTTGATCAAACTTTTAAGTTCAGCTCAGATTTATTTAGAATTGAACTGGCATGGTCGGGCCTTGCCCCCCTCTTCCTCTCTGTTATCTCCTCAGTCGTCTCTCACTGGCAGGTGACAGTGTGCTGATGTCTTTATACTTCGCCCCCCCTCCACACTTCATTGCCAACCCCCCGCCAACCCCCTCTGAGCTGAGAGGAAAGTGATACTCTTGAATCCTCTTCAGTCCGATTCTTTCTCAGCCTGCAGGATATTTTGGGGACCACATGAAAAATAAGCCCCGTGCACGCTGGGAAAACATTTCGCTTTTTTGCCGGTGGATGTGCAGCTGTGAGCGCCAACTGGTTTCCAAACTGAGACTGAAATACCGTGAGCGCGCCCCTGAAATACTCCACCACGGTGTGTGTTTCACTGCGTCTTTGTCAGCCTGAAAGCCACCTCAGTGATTCACAGCCCAAATCAAAGCTCACTGGAGAAGGAAACATGTCAGAAAATCCAGATGAAATAGGATTTGATTTAATACCTGCTCCCTCTGAACAAACCTTCAGCTCATTCTGCGGTTTGCTGGAAGTGCTTTGACCTCTGCGGCCTGCGGTTGAAGACGAGCTCTCTAACTCCTCATAGTCATGTTTGGGAAAAATGTGTGGAAGTTGTCACACTGAGGACTTGCTGCTTGATTTTGAGCATTCATATCGTAGATGGTTGAACTTTTCAAGGACTGTTTTCCCTCCTCGGGACAATCGAATCACCTTGAATCACCAACCCCCCCCCAAAAAAAAAAAAAAAAAAAGCTGCCACCTTGTTGGACTTAATGTTTGAAAAATCTGCAATAGTAATTTACTGTATTTTTCTACAGACATATTTTAATGCAAAGTGTTACTGAGTGACAGCTCTGAAGCTGCTGCCGTATTTCTAATGACGTTTCATCGTCGTGTCTTCATTTGTTTGGGTTTTGTCTGACCTCCAGACCGTACGTCACTGCAAAGGAGCTCAGATATGTGTCTTTCTGGGGCCTTCAGTCTCGCTGGGATTTAACTTAACACAAATTTTCCACATGATTTAAAGGCTGTGTCGGCAGGTTTGTGATGGGTTTATGCATTTTGAAAGGGGTGGAGCGGGAGGGAGGGAGCGGGGGCTATAGGTTGGTGTCATATTTCTTTAAAAGCATCCCAGAGTTGTGGTGTTTCTCCTCGGGGCAGGAGGGCTTTTTCTTTGTGTTGAGTCTGGGTTTATTTGCATATAACCCTCCTCCTCTCCTGGATTGGCCGGGGCTTCACCGGCATGTGGAAATCCACATCCAAACTTTCTCAGTTGGAGCTAAAGTGTCCTGAGTAGAGGAGGATGAAGTGAGAGGCAGGACGCCAGCAGCAGCATGAGTGAGTAACAGCAACAGGCAGGATGATATCTTAATTATAGGCTTCTATAATTGTATCCTGACCGGACTCAAAGTTGTTTTTTTTCCTCGGTATTTGCTTTATAAACTGTTTATTTCTCCAAGTTTGGTTGTTGCATTTTTCTTTTTAGGAAGAAAACTATATTAATTTGATGAGAACTGGATTTGATCGTTGCTTTATTTTTACATTTTTAACTGGTAGATGAAATATTTTTTCTTTAAGACTGTCTTAGTTATAAGTTTTTTTTTTAATCGTGCTGACGTGATTTTTTTAGAGATGTCAGTTTAGCTGGTAGATAGGAGATTAGCTGTACTTCAGATCATCATGCTGCTGGCTCTGCTCCTGGTTCTGAGTCTTTGCTCTGAGGCTCAGTCCTCTGAGCCCTCCTCAATAACGATCCAGTACCGGGTTTGGGAGGAGCAGCCTCCGGGAACCCAGGTCGGCCGGCTGGTGGACGACCTCCGGCAGAGAGATGAAGGTGGTCCTCTGGAGGATTTCCAGGTGGTGGAGCACGGGAAGGCCCTGCCCTTCTCCGTCAGCACTCGAAACGGGGTCGTCTCCACCCAAGGCCGGCTGGACAGGGAGCAGCTGTGTCGCGGGTTGGACATGTGTGAGATGGCCTTCAGCGTCCTCTACAAAAAAAGCGGCGTTGTGAACTGTCTGAGGGTTCGTGTGGAGGTGATGGACCTGAACGACCACAGTCCCAGCTTCCCCAGTCCTCTGCAGGAGGTTGAGATCTCAGAGACGGCCAGCCTCAGAATGCGGATCCCTCTGGACCGGGCTGCTGATCCTGATGCAGGACCCAACAGCCTCCAGACCTACTCGCTGTCCGTCAATCAGCACTTTGCTCTGGATGTGACGGTCGGGCCAGATGGGACAAAACAGGCAGAGCTGGTGGTCATTAAAGAACTGGACCGGGAGCTTCAGAGCTCCTTCAATCTCACTCTGGTGGCGTGGGATAAAGGGAACCCCCCCAAATCTGGGAGTACATTAGTCCGAGTTAATATTCAGGACTCAAATGACAACAGCCCAACTTTTGAGGACAGCACTCCCACTGTGGAGCTCCCTGAGGACACAGCTCGGGGGACAACTATCATCAACCTCAAGGCCACTGATCCAGACCAAGGTGCAAATGGGGAGGTGGAGTACTCGCTCAGTAAGCACACCCGTCCTGAGGTTCAGAAGCACTTCTATGTGGATCCACAAAATGGAGCTGTTAGTGTCAGAGCACCGCTGGACTACGAGGCCCAACCCTCCTACGAGGTGATCATACAGGCCCGTGACCGTGGACCCAATGCGATTCCCTCGCACTGCAAACTGCACGTCAAACTCAAAGATGTCAACGATAACGCCCCGAGGATACACGTGACGTGGACTCCACCCAACTCCCCCGTGCCAACAGTGCTTGAAAGTGCAGAAGTGGACACTTTTGTGGCACTGGTGATGGTCTCTGACGCAGATTCAGGCTCTAATGGCAAAGTGAGTGCACATATTAAGGAAGGATCTGGCCCTTTCCACCTCAAACGTAACCACGGTGATAATTATATCATTGCAACCGATGGCAGGCTGGATAGAGAGAATATTATGCAGTACAACATCACGATCCTGGCCCAGGATCACGGAGATCCTCCTCTGTCTTGTATTAAACACGTGCCAGTTCATGTTTTGGATGAGAACGACAATGCTCCAGTGTTCTCCACCTCGCTCTACAAGGCTTCCTTGAAGGAGAACAATGCAGCAGGCTACCACGCTCTCAAAGTTGAAGCCCACGATGTTGACCTGGAGCTCAGTGGAAGAGTTTCCTACTTCATAACTGGCTTCAACGACATGGAGACTGACACACAATCTTTCTCCATCCACCCAACCAGCGGTGTCATCAGCATCCAGCGGCCACTGGACTACGAAGAATCCCACACGTACTCTTTCACCGTGGAGGCCGTTGACCACGGTCATCCGCCGCTCACCAGCACAGCGACCGTTCAGGTTGAAATCGAGGATGTGAATGACAACTGTCCCATCATCAAGGAGCCAAAACCCAGAAAGGGCGTGGCCTCCTTGAGCGTACCTGTCAACGCGGATAAAGGGGAGATAGTGACCGAGCTGGGGAACGACATGGAGGAGACGGCGACATCTTTTCCAATGAACCCCCCGGACAGCGAGGGTCTTGTCGGATTCCTCGCATCCACCATAAAAGCTGAAGACCCGGACTCGGGGCTAAATGGTGAACTTGTGTACCGCATCACAGAGGGAAACCCCTCTGGGCTCTTTTGGTTGGACGAGACTACAGGCCAGCTGTTTGTAAACACGACCAACGCTACTGAGCTCATTGGGAAAACCTTTAAGGTGGATATCACGGTGTCGGACATGGGTACTCCCAGCCTGGACACCAGAGTAATGCTGGAGGTGAGCTTCATCAACCTCAAGGACCATTTGAAGAACTCCTCTCCCAGTAACCGCGGGCAGCTGAGCTTCACCATGATGATGGCGATCTGTCTCGGTGCTACCTGCCTGCTCTTCCTGTTGGCCATCGCCTTGGTGACGACATTCTGCCGCCCAGAGAAACGAGACAATCGGGCCTACAACTGCAGACAGGCTGAATCCACCTACACCCGCCATCCTCGGCGCCCGCAAAAGAACATCAGAAAGTCCGACATCCAGCTAATTCCTGTCATCCGCGGACGAAAGGAGGAGCCTCCTGAGGATGAAAGTGAAGCCCAGCCGCTGGCCCCGCCTCCAATTATGTCAGAGGAGCTACATACCGAGAGACAATACACCTTAACGCAATCAGTCATGAACTCGAGCTTCCACTCCCAAGGCTACCAGGAAGTGGACCCTGCTCAACCCGTCACCCATCATGGCAGAACCCTTTGGAAGCCTGGAAACATTGAACTGGATGGGGCTTTGCCTCTGACGCCTGCCACATCTTACCGGACCCTGCGGACGGCCAGGAACGCATCGTCATCATCTTCGGTCTCACATTCGAGCACTTTGAAGAGCCAGGCTCACCGAGACGGGGAAGAGGCCGAACCGATGCTCTCCGGATCCCAGGCAACGCTCAGGAGGCCGAAGACCTTGGAGGGACGAGGGGCCCGAGATGCAGAGCACCGGCAGATGCTTCGGAACCTGGTTCGACTGTCCATGGCTGCGTTTGGAGACTCCATCGAGCTTTCTGCAGCTTCTCCAGAGGTGCAGGTGAGTTGTGGCTTCTTACTTCCAGCTTTCCGCATAATCTGCATCATCTCATCCAATCTGGCACCTTTAAATTGTGAGCGGCCTTTTTCTCCTGAGTCGTACTCGCTTGATTTATGTAGTTCAGTCCTCAGTTTAGTCTTAATCAAATTTACATTTTCTCCCAGTTAAGTCTTCAGAGCTCATCCAATGGATTTTAAAGATGCTTAATGTTTAAGGCTTTATTTGTAACAAAGAACAGTCTCATCATGGAGGTTCATTCAAGAGACAAAAAAGAGGATTTTCCGGAAGAAACCCAAGAACCCAAATACAATGCATGATGGGAAGTATGCTGACAAGTTGGCAGAGTCTTTTATAAGAAACTTTAAATTGAGTTCGCTCAGCTCATCATTCATTAAAACTAATTAAATTGGTGCCGTAAGACTTAAACTCATGACTGAAGTTCTGAAGTTGTGTTTGAGGCAGCTAATGACGAGTTTACTGCAAGTTGAACTGACAAATATATCCATTTACATAGAATTAATGATTTCTCTAAATCTGCCTGATGATTTTTTAATGTCTTCTTATTTACATTTTCCACTATAGTGTGAACATTAAGGCTAATGCATCGCCGCTGGCTCTCATTTAAATCTAATTTAGTTCCATCTTAAAATGTGTGATCACATTTATTTCAACATGTGCTTACAGTTAGTGCTGGAGTAATTAAGTCTCCCCCCTGCAGGCTTTCAGATTAATCTGTAGTGAAGTCCATTATAGAGTAAAAGCCCCCTATCACCCCCACCAACACACACACACACACACACACAGACCAGCTTCCCCTTTCCCAGCAGCCTCTGCTTTTTCTGCCTCCTGTGTGATGACTTATACTCACACAGCCTGAAGGCTGGAGACGGGTGGAGGTGAAGTTTTGTGTGTTTTAGTGTGCGTGTGTGTATGTATGTGTGTGGGGTGGGGGTGGGGGGGTGTAACTAGCTGATGGATGACTGAGAAACCAAAAAGCAGCAAGTTTATTCAGGTGCTCATGTGTCACAGACAGTAATCCTCCCCCTGCACCCCCCAAGTCTGACTTTTCTTTACTAAATGGCACATATCAGATTCATGTTGAAGGAGATGGAGGGGGGGTGGGGGTGTTCTGTAGGATCGGGGGTCTGAAGAGGGGGAGGCCAGCCAAAGTAAGCTGTGATGTGTTTGTAGTGTAAGATAACACCGCTGTGCCACTTATAAACGACCCCCCCCCCCACCAAAAAAAAAAAAAAAAATCACTTTTACTGAGGAAAGAAAAACAGCTCAGACTAAAAACAGCATCCGAGCAGGACGTCAGATCAGGACGTGGCCCGTCACTTCCACAGTCTGACTGCACCGACGCACATTTAACCCTCCATTTATTGTCTAACCAATCCCAGCATTGTGTGCGTAATCAGAGCCTGATGTCGCTTCTTCCTCCGAGCCGCAGAGCTCCATTGTTTCCAGAAACACATCAGAAACACATCATTGCCCTGAGTGGTTCCCCTCATTACCACAAACACACACACAAACTGCCCTACTGCCCCAAATACTCAGTGAAACACCAAAACTTTGGATCTATCCGCATCAGAAAATAGTCCCCAACTACAGTCGTGTTTAAGTCAAAAAGTTACAGTGTGAAGTCGCTAGTTTTGGTTTTTTACTGGACTTCTTGATTAGAAATGTCTTTTGAAAATCGCTCAGTTTGAGAAAATACAGATGATTACTGACACTTTTGCTGACACGAAGAAATAAAATGACAGAAAGTTGGATGATGGATTTAATCTGCGATGACACACATTGACGGTCAGGATGGTCAGATCCACCTTCTGAGGGGCGACTTCACGAGGAAACTGTCAAGTAATTTTGTTTTTGATAAAAAGAAATCTAAGACATGCTCAAGAACGCAGCCAGGCAGTTGGAGTCACTCAGTTTGTCAGAAACAGGTAAACAATGACAAACAAACAAAACAGTTTTCATTCAGTTCAACCAGCTGAAACACAAAGCAGCATCGGGGGCCAAAGTCAGAGAACAAAGATTTCACCGGGTCCGACATCCTCACGTGAATCCCATTAAAGAGAGGAAGAGGCCTTTTTCTTTTTTACCCACAATCCCCCTCTTTGCCAAGCGTCCAGCCGGCCTAGTTGGCACTTCTTCTACTTCAGAAGTCTCACTCTCGTCGAGGTTGCAGAGGAAGAGGCCTGCTGGACGCCTGGGTGGAGAGGGAGATTTACTGTTCACCTCCACCTCAACACACACACACACACATCCTCTACTCGTCCAAATTTCAGAGTCCATCCTGGAAGGAAACGGCCCAGAGAAGAATAGGCTTTTACATTGAGGCCATTTCCTGTCGCTGCAGTGGCGTTACACGTGCAAAAACACACAAAACACACAAATGTCATGCCTAAAACAAAGTCGTAAATTAGCATGCGGACACACACACATGCACCTTCCTCAGTGTGTGTGTTTCCTCCCCTGGTGTTCAGTGTGTATCCGCTGTATAGCGGAGCTGTCAGCAGTGAGACGGACGCAGACGCTCAGTTCTCACACTGCTGAACTGACTGAAAACACAAAAAGAGAGAAAGAAAATGTTTATTCGCCTTTTTTCACCTGAAATCATCGTTCAAGCTGCCAAACCAAGAGACGGGTTCGAAGCAGAGAGGTTTTCATCACACCCTAATTAATGTCAACCACAACCTGATATCCTGATAAGCAGCAGCTCTGGATTCATTACTCCGGCCACATCAGCCCCGTCATGTCGTCTTTGGAGTGCGATTGTTCAACTTTTTTTTTGTCCTCATCACTCCAGAACCAGATCTTTCTAACAAGCCCCGATTTGTCAGTGGATGCCTTTAACTTCCATCTATGAACTGATGAAGAAAGTTCAGTCAGATCTGGATCTGACTGACTCTCAGCGTGTTTATCCGTCAGTCCTCATCCTCCATCTTTGCTCGTCACATCTCTAAAAGTCTCCTTGACATTCAAGTGGAACAAATATTAACTAGTGCAACCAAAATAGTTTGCCATTGACGACGTCGGCCAGTTTACCCAGAGTTTTGTCCAATCCTTACTAAACTACACAGATATGAAACATATTTCAATATATATATAACATATTTACGTCTCTGTGTAGACACATATCACATAAATACACTGTATATCTGTTCAGTCCAGACATCTGACTGAAGAGAAATATGTTCAATTTAATGAGAAAATAATAAGAAAAACACACATAAGTTTCAAATGAAAAAGAATAGATAGAATTAACGCCCCTGGTCACAGTGTGTTACACCATATTGTCAGGTTAAGTCTTTAGTCTGATGTGTAAAGATAAAATGAGATGAGATCCCTTAGTGAGGAAATTTGCAGATTATAGCAGCGTCAGATGTTTAAAACAGAAGCAGAACAGCCCACATATGGAGCAGAAAATTTGGCTTTTGTATCGCACACTTTGACTGTTAATGCACGCCTTCCTCACCACTCTCTCCTCTTCTTCCTCCTCACAGCAGATCTCCCAGCTCCTCTCCCTCCTCCGGCAGGGTCAGCTGCAGCCAAGGCCGAACTTCAGGGGGAACAAATATTCTCATCGCAGGTCAGTCCTCCTCGTCTTCCTCCTCTGTCCTTCCTCCCTCTGATGTGGACTCAGCGAAAACCACAACAAAGGCAAAAAGAGCAAAGAGCTCCGACTGCTTTGACGTTTTTATTGTTTCATTCTTTTTATATATTACTCTGGCTTTTTACTGATAGTGTAGCAATTATGTCTATTTAACAATGAAGAAAAGAATTTCTGAGCGTAAACCAAACTTAAAAATTCCATTTTCCAGGTTTGTTGGGAATAAAGTGCTGTAACACAGTTGAACAATGTATCATCTGATATGAACAGTCTGAGGGCGCCAAAAGAAGATGGAAGATATTTAAAAGTTTTTCATTTGACTCGACCTGCACTGGTAAAACACTTTGTCACCGGGGCTGAATCCCATCTGTGATTTCCTTCATCACTCATCATCCTCTGAGGTTTGTATGGGAGCCAGCTGGCTGCAGGCCCCAGACTGTGATCTCTGCTGCGTCCTCTGATCAAGCCAGGCGGCCTCTGATAGCGGGACGGGCGGACATTAAGGGGGAACGCCACCCTCAGATGTTTATCCTGAACCTGAACACTTCTGTTTGTGATTCTGTTTTAGTGACCTCTTCTTCAGTTGTCTGGCTGAGCGCCATATCAGCATACCAAAAAAGCTGATTGTGTCTGTTATTTTACCAAAATACGATCATATTCTAGTTCAGATTTTATTTCATCATCCATCCATTAAACAAACAACAGCAACAAAAAAAAAAAACTTAAAAACTATTTCACCCTGAAATCTAATTTATCTTTCCATTACTCTCCGTAAGATTGTCCATCAAAGGAGGCTGAGCTTTGACGCCAGTCTGACATTTAGAGAAAACAGAAAAACAAGCATTCATCATCACCGGCAACTTAAAGTCTCAAACAAACTCCAGTGGGAGTACAGCGAGAATTCACACCAAACACATTTATCAGCGTGAGTAACATTCAAACACAAATCTGAATTATGTGAAACTGCAGTCTGTCAACTCTTTCTGGAGTCTTATTTACCCTAAGAGACAACAAAACACATCCTCCGGTCCACAAGTTGATGATTTTTAAGATTTCTTTGATTTCCAAACAGTCTGAAACATTTAAAATCACTTTAAGGACTAACTGGCCCAGAGAGTTTGTCTTTGTTCAGGGTAAAACTGCACTTTAATCATCCGTTAACTCCTTCAGTTAGTTCCATTTGTCTTATTAAATTGAACTTGGAGTTGTGACGTCGGTGATTGTGACCTACTGACCTGCAGCGACTGAAATAACAGCAGAAGACAAACAGGACACGGAGTCAAACGCGCAATATCACAGGAAGACTGCCAACGAGTGTGTGTTTGAGTGTGTGCAGGCAGGTTCCGACTGATTCACAGGAAGCAGCTACCTCAACGTTGTCGTGGTGATGAGATTAGATCTGACATCACCTTGATAGGTGCGCCCATCAACGCCGAGAGCAGCGAACGCTCGACTGAATCACTCGGCCTTTCGTTTCCGTTCCGGAGGTGATGACAAACCAGGTGGTAACACAACCGTGATGTCATCCATCAGCTGTCAGCTACAGTTTTGAAGGCGCAATTTGGTCACTATATGTTGTGTTTGAGCTGTGTTCGATTCCTGCGGTCGGTTCCAACCACGAACTCTGACTCCATTTCAGCCTCGGCTGTGTTTTTCGTGTGTGATGTTTCCGTCTGAAGATGGTTCAGTTTTATCTGACGTGTGTTTACAACGTTCTTTAGTGATTGGAGGTGAAACAAGTGACCTTAACTCATTGGATCTGATTTGGATCTTCAGTACTGGAATGAAAGGAGTGACTAACTCGCCTGTGAGCTCACCTTTATCTGACTGCCACTTCCTGCGCTGACCCGCCTGCAGACACACACACTGATACAGGTTGTTTGTGCTTATCACTGGATTTGTCACCTAAAACCTCAGGAATTTTATCTCCATTTTATCTCCACACCAAACCTCTGGCTCCACAGATGAGTTTTAAACTGCAGCTTTGTCTGGGACTTTATCAGAGTTTATGTTTGTTGATCTGTGAAAAAGAAAAATCTGCAATAAGCACAACTTTTTTGTCACTTTTTTATGTTGAATTTATTCGAGTCATGAATCATCTTTGTTTTCTATGAGTTGCCGTTCGGTCTAAACTTCTAAACTTCAAACTTAAAAATGCGTTTCAAAAACTTTTATTTTTTCTCTTTCATTTTCCAAAGAAAGGACGTGAGGAGGATCTTGTGTAATGTCTGCAAATGTCTGATCCATGGTTGATAATATATTTACTTTGTTGGCTTCGTGTGTCTTTTGTCGTTAGAGGAGAGGTCTTATTTCCGTTGCTGTCTGACAGTTGTGTGTGTCTGTGTGTGTGCAGATATGGAGGCCAGGACTGTTCTGATTGGCAGAGCACCAAAGACAGTGGACATGGTGAAAGTGAGGCTGGAGACGTGGACTGGGAACCAGGAAGGGACTCACCCATTGACCCACAACTGGAGGAGGGGCTCAACAACCTGCTCAACAATGCTGGTACACAAAAGCACGCACGCACGCGCAGACACACAGAGAAAGAAAAACATAAAACACAAATAGCCGCAGTATCATTCTACAGGCGACCGCCTGCTGCGACTCTCTGATCCGTCAGTGCACTCTGACCTCTGCAGAAAACACACAGGTCGCTTACAATAAACACACACTGTCGAAGGCAGTAAACAGGACGACAGCAGGAACTAAGATGGTGGCTGGTTTTACATCCACATCCACCCACGTGGTCAGATTCAGACGAATCTGTGAATTTCTTTGTTTTCATCGTCCAAAATTTGCACAAACAAACCTGAATCTGTCCAGATTTCCCCCAAACAGCCAAACAGTAAAAGTGACGTATCGCTATTAATTAGCTTGTTAGCCTTAATGTTGTCAGTCCCTCCAGGTGATGCCGCGATCGTAACACTCAGTTTCAACCAGTCCTCACAACGTTAAACACCTTTTGGAATTTTATCCAATTTTATCCAACCACTGCAAATTTGACCAATCAGGTTAGTTTGCCTCCGTGAAATAATGTATATTAAAGAAAACCTGATTTTAATACGCAAATAAAGAATGTTTAGTTAGAATTGTTGAAATCCTGTGCTTTAAAATATTTTTGAAACTTTTTGAAAAAGCTGACACGAGCTGTGTTTGTTGGTAATGTTGCGCTGTGTTTTTAGCACAATAATATTTATTGTGATGTCACAGAATTAGCATGTTAGCATTTTTCTACAGTTGTTAGCATGCTGTAGTGATGTCGCTGTAACATTTTGTGTTGAAAAGCTTGTTCACATTTTCAGTTTCCGGTAATTAGCATTTTTGTGCTATTCCTGCTGTTTGCATGTGTTAGCTTCAGCTTGCTAGCATCAGTGCTATTTCTGATAGTAGCACGTCATACGTCACATGGCATCCAGCGTCGTGTCCTCACTTTTATTGTGAAGTCCTTGCTGTAGAAAACACACTTCAAACTTTTATTTTGTTTTATTATTTTTTTTTAGCTGGGAACTCCACAGAGTTTTATCATCAGGAATGCAGTTCATACAATTGGCGAGTGTGTACAGTAGTTGTGTGGGTGTTAAACACTTTCTTCCTGGTATTGTGTTGGTCAGGGCCTCGGGCGAGGAGAAAGGGGTTTACCCCCTGATGGGGGGGGAGGCGAGCTTGAATTTATTACAGGAGAGGGAGAAAGAAAAGTGTGAGTGTGTGAGTGTTGTGTTATGTGTGTCATGAGTATGTGTGTGGTGTTTGACTCACCTTCTCCCCCGCAGGCTCAATTATCACTGTAACTCACACTAGAGTTCTGTGGCAGCTATGTGTGTGTGTGAGTGTGTGTGTGTGAGGTGTAGCTTTGATGAAGCCGTCACAGAAACACATAAATCTCTCCTTCTTCTTTTTTATTTTTCTGTTCTGCTTCTTCTTCTTCAGTCCGAATGAATCACGCCAACAAATACCTGCCTGTTTGTTCAGGCCTGATGATGAGTGCGTGTGCGTTTCCTTCCTAATCTGCTGGGACTGCGGTTGTGTTTGTAGCCTTTGTGTTGTTAAATATAACCTGACAAAGCTGTGGGTTGTGTTTTACCACAAATGCAGAAGATTATAATGTTTCAGCCTCGGCTTAGTTTCGATTTTGGAGAGCCGACTCTTTACCTGCGAGGAATCTGCTGAAACTCGACACGTTTCGGTCATTTAAAGAAGATTTTTGCGTTTGGAGGGAAACAAAGGGAGGAAAGGAGGGGCGGGGGAGTCGGGGGAGTCGGGGGTTAACTCTGGAGGCTGTGTGTGTGTGTTGGTAAGTTAAGTCCCTGCATCTGGTTGCGGTTAAATGAAGGAGGCCGCAGCTCTGTGACTGATTAGTCTGAGGCCGAGCAGTTTCTCCTCCTCTACATCTGAATGACGCCTGGAGATAAAGAGATGGATATCACTCTCAGCTCAGTGTGTTTAAAACACTTTGTCATTATTTATTTTTTTATTTTTCTGTTTGGCACGATCCAGATAGCACCAACGGGGCGAATGAGCGGGAGGAAGCAACTGAAACGAGCCGTGTCACACATTTTGTAATCACCAGGCTCTTGTCCCGGCCTCATCCTCATTTTGTCACTTAAACGTGTTTCCTTGGCTGACATGTCGTCATGCTGTTTCTCTAATCGTGCACACACACACAACACGTTTCCAGCAGCACGCTGAGAAGATCTTTTGTGGTCCGCGGACCAAATTAGATCTGATGAAACTGAAACAGCTCTGATGGGAAATCAAATCGCTGCACCAGCAGATAGCAACAAGCAGAGAGAGCAGGATGTAAACAGGACATCATGAGGATAAGAGCTGTGAGAATGAGGCTGCTCAAAATTTTTTTTTCTTCACATTCACGTCCAGCGGGGTGGTTTGCGTTACAGCCAGTGAAGAGATGAAATGAGACGTATAATCATCCAGGTCTGTTTGTGTGTGTTCGCTCAGACACACCCGATGTTTACGCCTCTGACTTTCCTGGATCAGGACCGGGAAAGTTTCACAGGAGCAGATTTTAGATGTTAGAACATTACGAAGCGCGGTTCTGCTCACCACCTGTTCTATGTGCTCGAGGTGTTTTAAGATGCTTTTTGTTCTTTTAGTTTCAGGATGACTTAAAAAATTCAATATTGTAATATTCAAGATAAAAGCCAAAAAGTGCAAGTGCTATCAGATTTATCTCAGGCTTCTCTCACATTTCTCAAAATGTTCAAGTTCTTTCAAGGTTCTCTTCTTTCTGTCAAACTTCCTGCATCGTGTTTTAGCTGCATCGTGTTTTCTGACACGTTCACAAACCAACCGTCTGAAGACGCAGCAGACTTCCCTCAGCTCCCCGACTGAGGTCAAAGGTCGCCGTGCAGATCAAATCAGTCTGGTGATTCCTGAAGTACCACAACTCTGAGTTCAATCGGTGTGATCTCGGATGATATATCAGCTATTTTGGAAACAGAGATGAGCAGGAAAAAAAAAAAAAAAATCAATAAACAGTTTTATTTATTTATTGTGGGTCTCTCTCTCTCTCTCTCTCTCTCTCCCTGCAGATGACGTCTTCTCGGACGTCACCGATCCGTCCTGGATGGCCAGACTCTCTCTCCCGCTCACTGGTGATTACCACGACAACGTTTTTGTCCCCAACGGGCCTCCGTCACCTGAAAGTGAGCTCCTGCCCCAGGACCCTCTGGACTCTTCGTCCTTCTCCACCTTTGGTAAAAGATAAAGAAGCTTAACTGCAGTTAAATCTGCTTTGTTGGTTTACATAAACGGAGCAGGTGTAGTGACACCTCCTCGTCTCGCTCCTCCTCTCAGGTAAAACTCCAGAGAAGGACGGCCCACTGGGGGGGACCCTCCTGTCTGAGGTCAGCACGCTGTTCGAGATGCTGCTGACGCAGAAGGCCGACGCCCATCCCGGGCCTCGGCCGGACGTCCTGTACCGACTTTCTGCAGCCTACCGCCGCTCGCTTGGCCTGGACGCCACCGCTGCTGCCGCCGGCACCCCAACCACATCTGCAGCAGGCGGCGCCCTGAGGAGCTCCGGGAACCCTGAGAAGAGGTCCGGCATGGCCGCCCCATCAGGACTTTATCAGTGAATCTGTGCGTTGAACACTGGAACAGACTGAGAGCTGAGTGGCGCAGCTCAGAGCAGCACGTTTCTACAACTGATTTAGTTTTTTGTGTTTTTTTTTTTTTTTTTTTCACTGTAAAACTGCAAAAACGCCACAACTGTACAGAACTTAAACATACATGAGATGTGTCACTTCCAACAGCGGACACGGGAACAGATATAAAGCTGTTTGTGTGGTTGGTTTTCAGAGCAGGAGCCAATCGACAAAAGGAACCAGGTAGGCTGACCTCAGAGGGAAAGGAGCAGGTGCACAGGTTAGCGTGGAGATCAGGTGACCAGATGAGTTAGTAAGAAATGGACAGAAATGAGGCGATGCTGGAGTCCCAGAAGTCTCAGTGTGATCTTCAGGTGATGACATCACAGCACTTTAGGGCGGTCAGTGTGGAAAATGGCAAGTTCGCTGGTTTCGGGCATCAGACGATGATTTAATAGAAAAACAGGAAATGGAGGGGAGGGGCTAAACAGGAACAAAAATAACTCATCTGAAACAGCAAATGTGGGATCTTAAATTATTTCAGGTTTATTTGCTGGGCTGAAGCCCCCGAACCCTCATCAGGATCAGCAGTGAGTTTAAAATCCACGCAGACCGACGATCAGGAGGAAACGAGGCTTTGTTTCTTGTTTTTCCTCGAGACTAAACAACGACAATGAGCTGAATGAAGAGGAGAAAAAGAGTTTGTTTTTTCAAGCAGCTCAGCCTGAACTTCATATACTCACCAACTCCAATACATTCTATTATTACTGGAAATGTTCATTCAGCACAACTCTGAAATATTCACTCAGAATATTAGCTTGTCTCCTAAATTATTGGTCCAACTTCCACATTTCTTAGTTGTAGCTTTTTTTTTTTATTATTTTAAATTGTCTTACAAACCAGATGAACAGCACTTTGTACATAGTCTTTTGTCATTTTTAATTTGTATCAATATTTTTCTGTCATTGAAAGAAAGATGTGTAACTTTATCAATAAAATGTGTATCACGTTTAAACTAAAATGAGGGCAAAAGGAGGAATTTCACTCACAAGGAAGAATTTGTTTGTGTGTCTGTTTGAACAAACATCTGCTGATGTTTGGGGAGGATTCGTCTTCTGCCGGCTTGAACGTTTGGTTTTCGCAAAATGAACTGCTTATTTTAGGTCGGAGATTTATTTTTTGGCTGAGGCCAGCCTGATGTTTGCTTAAAGTCTGAGTGTAATAAATTGTGAGACAATGCAGTGTTGTCTCACGGGTCGAAGTGTGTGTGGATTCTCACAATGGCGACCTCTGGAGGCTCAAACACTCAGTTTGGAAGAACAACTCAGCAGAATATCAACAGCTCCGACCGGTGGCAGCTTCAGGTAACAAACTATAAAATTAATGATCCCACAGTCACAAAACCAAGATCTGAGGCAGGATGATGCTAAAACCAGAAACGGATAATAGAACAAAACAACATCATGATCAGAAACTAAAGAAGTGGAACATCCTGGGAACATTTAGAAGGAGCATTTTGGAATTTTATACCAAAAAAAGAGAATAAACCCAAGAAAAATGGAATGATGAAAATCAGAAATGTGACTAAAATGTGACACGGTATTTATCCCCCAACGCATCAGGGAAGACATGAAGGAGCTCCCAAAAAGGCTTCTGTGTGATTTTCCAAATCTCTGCACTTCTGATAATGTTTTTATGTTTTCATGTATCTCATTTCACTGTAGAGGCAGAATGATGAAAGGAGGGAGCATCCTGTGTCATGATCGCGACAGCGAATATATTTTATGACATTTGAAGAAAAAGATAGAAACTATGACCAATCAGGATCTGGAGCTGTGCAACAAGCTTTTATTGGTCGTGAATCTGGATCCACTCAGACGTCGGGACATCATTGGAGGAGATGGGCCGCCATGCATGCAAGATCCTGCAGATCCAAACGAAACACATGAAGAAAAATGTCACCCAGTTCATGCATCGACGTTTTTAACCATTTAAATGTTGGTTATATCTCAGATTGAGTCCTCAGACACGCTGACAACAGGGACAGTAAAGCTTTTAGAGGTCTCAGCGGATCCAGAAACAGCCTCAGACCAGCGCTGCTTTCAACCGCTCATCAGAACGATTGAATTAGGAAAAGATGCCTATCAGGAGTATGGGACCAGTCAAACCAAAAAGTGGAAACAAACCTAATTTCTCTGTTGCCCTAAACCATGAAAACAAACTGACACAGTAACTTTCTCCTGTGAGAGACACAAAGCAGAGACAGATGTAGACTCAGTGACCACAGTCTGACCGCAAGTCTGGGGACCAACGGAGACGAGATGTAAAAATAAGATATTATCAGAGGAGAAGAATGAGCTCTGTGAAACATTATTTATTAATTCCAAACTCCAAACAGAGGAGACGTGTAACAAACTGAGCTGAGCTGAATACGAATGAGAGACGCACAATTCTAACAACATCACAAAATGTGACCAAGTTATCTGAAAATGACGTCCATCCAAAAATGTCTTATTAATGGAGTGCCCTTTCAAGAATGTGTAACCTAACCAACATTTGTCCGCACAATGAAAAGATACACACACAGAAATCAACCTTTTTTTTTCCCCGCTGTTTTTATGTTTATTTTATTTAACTACTCTCTTTTTCATCTTTTCTTAATAGTGAATTCTATTAACCTCACGGCTTCGGTAATATTGTTCGGCTGACTTTGGCGCCAACGAAGCACAATGACTTGAAGGGAGCTGGACTCAAGTCTGCAGGAGTTCCAGTTAAAATCCGAACGAGCTCGGGAGGCATCTGATGAGCTCTGAGCGTCCGTAATGAGCCCAGCCTGTCCAGGAAATATTCATTTAAAAGAGAAACTGGTCCAGTTCAGATTTAGTGAGAAACTAAAAGAGCAAAGCAAAGGTTTTCCCATCCCCACAGATGGACAATAAACAGGTAGGAAGGGGAGCCGCAGTCCTGTGGCAGGAAATAGATCTGGAAGCTGCTAATGCTCAGTTTGCTATTAAATCTGCCACCTATGAGTTACCGAATGCAGGAGGAACCAAAAATCTAATAAAAACTTGATTAAAACAACGCAAGTATTTTATTTGTAAACCCCAATAATAAAAGCGCCGCCGTATAAACTCATTTCTGGCTGAGATGTGAGGATGTCTGGGCCGGAGAGTGAATTCCAGGGGGAGGCCGTGTGAAGGAGGAAAAGTAGATTCACCTGCTACAGAATAAAACACAGCTGGGCCTCGATGGGAATATGTAAAGAAACAATAAATAAAAACAGAAGCAGTGTTGGAGCAACAGGTGTTTAATTTTTCTCCAGTCATCTCAGATGATGAAAGAGCTGGAATATCATTTAAGGCTGGAGAAATAAACTGTTGTTTGTATTACGAAGGAAAAGAAGGAGGAATAAAAAAACAAGTGGACTCCTGTTTGTGATTAATTTACGCACTGATAGAAGTTTTCTGATGGGCAACAACTGGAGTTCACCGATAACTCCTGAGACTATTACGATTTCTTTTTATATTAGGATGTAAACTTTCCTTCTTCTTTTCCTGATTGTTAAATTTGAAATAATCTGCACACTGAGGCTGCGTCCTCGCTAAAAACAGTGTTTTAGGATAAAACTCTCCATCCAGCAGAGTGTTTTCGCTGCGTTTCAACCAAAAAGTTATTTCTGAAAAATCTTCAACAACCTCAAGATTCTCGTATCCTTAAAGAAACCTTAAAAAGCTGAATGTTAATTGTAATTTGTGTGCTAGCTGCCTGGAGGTAGGGCTAGCTCTCAGGGTCACGTTTCACGGTCAGCTGAAATTATGAATCTTTGTGTAACTGAAACAAAAATCAGTCTGTAATAAATCCAAACAGCTTATCCATGTATCGTGTCGGCCCACAGCACAGATCATGTGACCGTCCACGAACGAGGCACTCGCACATGTTGGTGTGAACGGGAGACACGTCTTTAGACGCATCCGCCACTGGTGACCGGCGGGAACAGCCCGGTAGTTTTTAAACTAAGCTGAAGGGTTCTCTTAAAAACTTCAGAGGACTCGGGGTGTGGAGACGCCGCCTGAGGAGAGAAAGTAAAGAATCTGACTCCAACACGATCCCTCAAGACATGAAAGTGGAAAAGGTTCCAGAAATGTAGACGGACGGATGGAAATGCTTCATATTTTGTTTGTGTCTTTCTGAACTCGGCTGTGTTTATCTGAGTGACTGAAGTTGCTGGTTGTTGTATGAGTCCATATTTTTACATGTTTCAGATGTTGTCGACAGTTCTGCTGTTTATTTATCTGTCGCTGGCCCCGAGCTCTGAAACCATCGGCTCGAACCAGCTATCTTTACATCAAGTTAAACAGCTACGACAGGAAACACAGAATAAATCGGTCATACACTGCAGTTAACTCTCAACAGCACAATATTTTGACATGAAGGATCTGAATGCTCTTGTTCGCATGTCCAAAAGCTAAATATACATAAACATGACAACTCTGATGAGCAGAAGTTTTTCAGTGCTGCAGTGAGTGATCGCTGTGTTTATATTGCTTCTTACTTTTGAGATAAAATCAGTGGAGATAAAAGACTAAATAAACACGTGATGTTTGCTCTGTCTCTCTCTGCAATTCAGGCAAGAGAGCTGAATCTCTCCTTCAGTCCAGAGTAACCTGCTGCTGACGGCACACATCAGGAAATTACATTTTAAAGCCTTCAATGACTTCAATGAACCACTTCAGGATGAAAAAAACAAAAGAAAGCACTTTATTAATCCTGGCAGAGAAACTCATTTCTTAGTTCATTTCTTCAGCGCGTGTTCTTTGTTTTATCGACGTCACTGAGCCCATCAGATTTCCAACAACAAAACTCAAACATATGCGTGGCTGCCAAGATCGCGTTGGGCCGAGCGAGATCTTAAACTTCCTGTGTGTCTGGGAGCGCCACTTCATGATGCAGCGTCCAGCTCTTCCACGCCGTTAAAACCGCCGGTGGATTGGTTTGGCCTCCAGGCTTGCCGTAGGCTGCTTCTTTGAGCCATGTTTTGCTTATTTTGACTTCACACACGGCTCTTCCAAAACTACTTACTTCTCAGCAGCTCAGGCTGCGGCTATTGATCGTTTCGGTGAAATCCCTGCCAAGTGGCGGATAAAAAGCCTCTTTTTGGGCTGTTTCTCCCCTGATGGTTGTTATTCACCTGTAGTTTACAACCTCCACCTCAGACTGTGGCTGCAGGGTTTATGTTTTTCATTTCATTTTCTATTTTTTACTTCTTCTTTACCTCCATTTTATTAGCCTGGGAGAGGGAAAGGATGAATATTGAGCATTCAAACTTTATTCAAAACTTTTTTCTGTGATTTTACTTTTATGTATAGAAAACATTGAGACGAGGTAACGCCTCTTGAATGTTTTATAAAGCTGGTGAACGTTTGTTTACATTAGCAACTGGATTTTTTTTATTCCATACAAAATCCTTCTAAGTTTGTTCCACAAAATCTAATTTAACCTGGAAAAAAAAAACGAAAATGAACTGAGATTCTGCATCTACACAGTAAAAGTATTAGATGGACAATTATTAGCAATTTCAGTGAATTATTAGGACAAATATGGATGTTTGGATTGTGTCACATTCATTCAGAAAACCACAATTTAAGTCATGAAATAGAAACTAAAGATTTCAGAGCTTTGTGAATGAACACAAACCTGCGATCACATTTTGAACAGAAGAATTGGAGCTGGTTGAGTCTTGCATTTGTGAAGTTAAGAAGTTGGAAGTTGGGTTTGCTTGGTCTTTGTTGTGGATGGACACAGTGAAGCAGAGCGAGGCCGCTTTGTGTGGGGCCCTGTGATGCTGCAGCTGCAGGAGACACTGGAGGGCAGCATCAGCCTGTGGATGAACACAACCTGCGCCTCAAACCGACAAGAGCCAGGTCAAGTGTTTTATCCTCAGCTTCCCCTCACACAATCTGACTGCAGGATCTCACCGGGAACAGCCGCTTAATAAATCAATCAGACAACAAAATCCTACATCAAAACGCTCCGGAGTCAGCAGCTACAGCCTCCACAAAACCCCCCTCAAAAAATAAATGTCACTTTCAATATCATCCTTTCAGATGTCACTATCAGCTCCCTGCTGGGGACCTGAGACGACCCGGGACTGTTTACATCTGTCACTGTGGAGACAACACGTGAACATGCTCACTTTACAGAAGCTACCACACACTGGACGGACACGACCGACGTTGTTCTTTGACCAAAACTAACAACGTGTCCGTCCATCTTTGTCCTCGGAACTCAGTTCTGTTTAGGGACAGATGCTGGAAACTGGAAACTGATTTTACATTTAAATTGTTTTGTCCATGAACATAAAACCACAAATGAGTAAGTAACTAAAATCACTGATTCCACATGGATATTTAAACCTCTAAATAAAACTCTCCATTTCCGTTTAAAAAAAGTAAGAAGTGTGTGAACTTCAGCGGCGAGAAAAACGGACGAGGCTCAAACTCGTGTCAGTTTGGCCGGCGGTGGCGTTCACAGGAAGGTAAAATCGCTGTGTGTGACAGGTGGCCAAGTGACAGAGCGTCCAGACAAACACACAAACACACAAACTCACGCACAGAGCTGAGGCGAACACTCGACTACAGCAACAGATGTAAACGGCTCGTTGCCTGGAACGGCGTCGATGCTAACGGCTGCTACGCTCCGCAGAGCTGCCATTAGCTCCCGCGTTTTTCCCGAAGCCACCAGAGCGTCTGCAGGAAGACGAGCTCGTAACGTCGACCGGAGCCAGAGGGAGCGCTGCCCGGCCGCTCTGCAAAAAGCTCAGCCTGTTCAAATCTGCTCCGCCGTCAGGGATTTCCTGCCACCTCCTTCTTTCTCCAGAGCTTAAGCACCATTTTATTGCATTAGGCTCTTCGTTGAAGCTGGCAGATTTTTAAAAAGTGAAATATTAAAGCCCCACGTTGTGTTTGGTGTTTGGTATGAAGTTTTGGGGTTTTGTCAGTAAATTAAAATAAATTCTTGTTGGTAGGGATGCAGTAAATAACGGATGAGGTTCATTTCATCTGTTGCAGTTGCTCCTCTTTTTAATTACAGCTCTTCCCAAAAACATGAATATCAGTTAACCTTATCAGTTAAACTTTTGTCCATTAGAACTCGCGCTCCCCCGTTATTTTCCTGAATCACTTTACTTTTATCTGTCAGGAGCTTTTTATTTAAAAAGGTCTGATAAATTTTACTTGGCAGGAAATCACAGAGACTAAACTAATACCATAGTGGCATCTTTCCACAGCTAGCTGACTTAAATATTGCAATAACTACGCTTTGCACTTTATATAAGAGCATTTTTTATAACAGGAAGAAAAACACTGATACGGAGGAATAATCCAGAGAGTAAAAGTTTATGATTCAGAACGATTTAAACTCGTAACAAAGGAGCTATCGCAGCATTTGCTGTCATATATCTGCAGTTTTGCCTTTAGTGTCTCATAACTTCATTAGAAACCAAAACCATCAGCCTCACTTTGTCTTTGACACGCAGCATGTCTTTAAAAACGCTTCACAAATACAGTTTTATTCAAAAATCACCCACAGGTATGACGTAGTGTCATGCTGTTGTCAAAATGAATCATCTACAAAGACGGCATTTATTCTTCCTTTCCGTCCTGATGTGTTCTCTGTCCTCCAGCATTTTCAGTCCTCGTAAACTGAATTTGTTCCTTTTCACCTCTCTGAGCATTTATTAACCATGTGGTCTGTGGCCAGACGATTTCATCGTCAAGCAGACAAACAAACCGGTCCGACTGTCTGTGCGGCAGGTTTGGTAGCTGACGACAAAGAGCTGAAGTCGCAGAGAAACCCGCTTTGAAGGAGCCTTTTCAATCCGTTAGAGAACGGCTGGAGTCGCAGCAAGAGCCAGCATGCGAGACCAAAATGGAATAACAGTCAAGCGAAACCCCCGAAGGAGTAAAAGGACGAGGACACATCCCGTCCTGAACATGATCCATGATCCAGTTTGTCAAATTAGCATTTTTTTTTCCCCTTTCTACAGAGCTGAGAGATGCTTGTTTGGTCTCCAGGCCGCAGCAGTGGAGAAAGTGTGTGAGAGGCCCAGATTGTTGTGAGTTCAGAGGCTGTGAGGCTCAGTGACAGAGCAGACTGTGGTCAAACACCAGCGGCCAGCAGGCAATTTACTCCACACCAAACATTTATTAGAGTCTAAGCTGCGGCTGCTGATGGAGGTTTATCTTCCAGATTCAGTTCTGTCTCTCTCTGATCCTCCACTCAGCCCTCTTCCCCTTCCTTTGTCTCTCTTCATCCTTCCACTTTCCTTTGAAACAACAGACCTTTTTCCTATTTGAATATTATTAAACACGTTTCTCATTTTCGGTTCTTCAGTGAATTTCCATTTCATTTTCGTCTCGTTGCTCAGTCATCATGACATCTCTTTCTGTCGACACAGGAGCCGTGGTGGATTTTGCTGGAAGCAGTTAACATCTGCCACGTTGATGGAAGACAAGTCAATTTAAGGGTTCACAACAACTTGTTCATTTCTAATGGTTTCCATCAACAGTTGACTCCTTTCTTTTCTTTTTTATTGTTCCAACCTGGGAAACAGCATCAATGAGATCAAACACCCGACTTATCCCAGTTACGAGAAGAAAAAAGGTCTGGGATGAAGGCGGCGAACTAAAGCGCGTCACTTAAAGGTCCCAGATCAGATAAAGTGACATTTCTTTTCTTTTGATAGATCAGGTCTCAGTTTTGTATTATTTCAGTGAAAGTATCAAAGGTCTCAGTCACAGCCTGGATTCAGAAACTGAACCTTAAAAATCAGGTGTCAGAACTTTTAGAACTTGTGATGCCCCGCCCACCTGGACAAACCATTCAACCTTCCTGGATTTGGTTTATCTGTATTTTGCTATTTGCTATTTCTGGATCACTCAGGAAAGTTTGAGCCAATCAAATTTAAAACTAACTTCCTTTAAAAAAATGTAACTTTAAATAGAACACTGGAAAAGTTACAATATGGGACCTTTAATTATTCATATCAAAAGTTTTTTTTTTTTCTGCTAGCACGACATCATGTAACCTATGCTTATTTGTGCAAGTCCACAAATCAGCACCTCTCGACCTGTCAGAAAGTGCCACTGTCCTGTCTCCCTGTCTCTGTTGATGCATGTAAACTTCAGAAAAAACAGGTTTCATTTATTACATTCACTCCCAGAAGTCATAACATTTCAGGTGCTGTGACAGTTTCTCCTCTCTGTGTGACAGAGTCCATTGTGTGCAAGAACCAGAAACAACATGATGCAACTGTTTGTTGCATGACAGTTGCTGTTGACAGTGCTTCAGTGGGAATGAAAACAGATCTCAGGATTATCATCATCATGCACCGGCTACAAGATTTCAGAGTGATAATCTGTATATTTTCATGTTTGCTTCAGAAGAAATAAAATAAAGTACCACCAGGTCTTATAGGTCAGGTCAGGTTTGCAAATATTGTTGAGTTGCTTGAACCTCCAGAGCAGTCTAGAAATCCAAAAAGAGAAGCTCGAACACACTAATCAGAGCCTGACTTTTTCTTTCTCCTGGTAATTTATGACCACAGTTGCAACTGAGTCTGAAAAGAAACTAAAAACTGGAGAAGCCACCAGAAAAGCCTCACAAAGAGCCATATGATCAGGTCTTCCCTCAAAACCAAACCAGGAAGACCAAAATTTAAGCTTCGAAAAGAGAACTGACAAACGCATCAGCACAACCAAAGACAGGAGCAAACAGAGGCTCCTCCCTCCAATCAGGCCGGAACTTGACCCTCCTGGTCCAAACAGCACCAGCTGATATTCATAACCAAGCTCTATCTGAGCATTTCACCTGGAACAGGATGATAAAAATACACAAATGTGGTGCAGTCTCTCAGTCAGACGGCATCTTTCGCTGGAGTCAAACTCCTCTGTTCACTGAAGACAAAACTAAATCTGCCCTAATGAAAGGTCGCCCAGCGGCGCCTCCACTTGTTAACCTGGAGTTCCCATCAGAAGCTAAAGGTGAGCCACCTCCTTTGAGACAGAAAAATAAACCTGCAGCATTTGACCTGATGCTCCGTCAGCTCCACCTGCCTCATGTTCAAACTGAGATTGAAAACATGGGGCTGAGTAGACACCTTCAGGCGCTGGGGCAAAAGGCCTGAAATCAGATGATATGTTGTAGTTTATCCCAAGACAGAGTATCTAATACAAACCCCACGCCTGACCCATTTACTGCTACACGCACCAGAGGTCAGAGGTCGCGGCTCAGCAAGGCAGGAGGGCATTTATTCAGCTGTCTGTGGAATAATGTTACAAAGTCTTTCCCTCCAAAGTTTCTTTGGAGAAACAATTCAAAATAAAAAAAGTTTCGTCCTCAGATATTCATTGTATATGGGCGTAAACAGACACACACAGGCTTAATCCCACACCTCATATAGCTTTATGAGCAGCTTGGCATCACCTGGGGAGGAACCGCAAACTCCTCTAGCAGCAGTAACAACTGTGTGTGTGTGTTTGTGTGAAAACCTGGATGCATGTTGTCAGGAACCCCATTAATACAAGAGAGTAACCTCAACCAGTGGGAGCGAAAGAGAAGCTTTGCAGTAACTGATGAAAGAAAACAAAACTCCCAAACTCCCAAAGTTAAAATAGCACTCACTTATTTTCAAATCCCTCTCCCATATGGACAAAAAAAAACATATTCTATTATAAGAGAAAAGACAGCTGCAGAAAAATGTATACTAACACATTAAAGCTGCAGACCCCGTTTGGATGACCAGCCTCTCTCCTTTATTGAACTAAGTGTAACTTGTTTGTTGGTCCCATATGGCAGTGGGAGGAAACAGTTGGAGGAAACAGTCTGTGCGGCTGTTTTAGGAAAAATATTTGGATTTGACTCCTCAGCTTGGATCGACTACTTCCTGTGTGGAGGAAGTAGCCAGACTGACACAAGGATTTCATTTGGCCAAACAGGGATCTTGAATGAAATGCCCAGATTTTCACTTTGCCCGGCGACAACGCCAAGATGTAGAGAACAGTCGGTGCGGCCATTTGGTCCAAAGCGAGATACGCAGCTTGGCCCAAAGAAGGCGGACGCGCGGCCAGTACGCCCATATGCAGTAGCTCCGTATCGATATGCTGCTCCAACAGCCTGAACTCTTCCGGTGTCCGACTTTTATCCAGATGTTGGGCCTGGCTGAGGGGATGAAGGTCTGCGAGTGGAAAGCTTTTGAAGGAGGTCTAACACAAAGCCAGGCGACACTGTCAGGATAATGGCCCGCTAATTAAAGTGCTCTTAAAATATTATATTTACAAAGTGCTGATGCAGACCAAACATCTCCTGCTATTACAGCTTCAACACAAATCGACTTTCAGCGCACGCCAACACTGAATCACAGAAAAAGGCCAATAATTGCAATTTCGTTTGCAAGTAAAGACAAAATGTTTGTTTTGTTCCACACAAACCAGGAGTGATCTTCTTATCTGCTGCTGATGTTGGTTGCTGATTCATTTTAATGATCATTTCGGAGGTTTGTCAGTTGTGTTTGTGTTTGTGATCACTTTACAGAAAGGTCATGCTAACATTAGCCGTGTTTTTGTTGGTGCACGCACCAACTCAGCAGGCTGCCAAAAACTGAAGATGACTTTTTAACAACCAACATGATGTTTTGAAACAGAGACTGTCAATCTGATCCAGGAGACCCGAGGAGGTCAATCGCGGCTGACGCTGAGCAAGTTTGACCAAAGAGAGACATTCGGACAAACCTCCACATCTACCATGTTGGGAGGAAGAGCTCTGCATCACCTGAATGACCGACACTGTTCCTCCTGAAATGAGTCACTCGGCCTCATGACTCAATACTTGATGTCTTTTTATTCTCAGGTGCAGTAAAAACTGCGTTTCGAGAGGCGACGCCAAAGTTTCAGTCCTTCTTATCTTTGGCACTTGATTGATTTGATATTGAATCTGAAATGAAATAAATGAAGTGAAAGGTGTGTAAGACGTGTGCCATATTTTGTGCTCTGATGAGATGTTTTAGGTTTTTTTTTTCTCTGCCAATAAAACACCTCTGAATTGAAAATGAAATAAGAGTGAGCGAGGGCGAGCGCGTCGTGCCGATATGATCGTCTCCCTGTTTTTATTAGCAGATGGATTTGCCATTGGGCCGCTCCGTTAGTTTAACCTCCTAATCAGGTATCGCTTCACTCGTCCTGCTGCTACTGCTTCAATTAAGGCTGAGAGGCTGAGAGAGAGAGGGAGCGAGAGGGAGAGGGAGAAATAATGAGAGATGGTAGAGAAGATGCAGGAAAATGAAAGTGGCTGACGGAGACAGATAGATGGAGAGATTCTCACATATATGAAAGAGCAAAGTGAAGATAAAGGGTGAGGATGAGACCGCTGTTTATATTTTTAATCATCTGGCTGTCTTCCATTCGTGTGCTTCTTATGTTTAAGCTCCTTCTCTTCACTTTCACCAAACATCTGTTTTCATTCTTTACAGTTTTGCACAGCTGGATTTTAGTCAGTGCCTCATTTGTGTTTTAGTTCGGCACTTCCAGACACACGAGCAGACCCTGAGATGATACGGCAGAAAAAGAAACTTCATCTTTTTTATTAAAACTGGAGTCTTACTGTTTGAATAACTGGGTGTTTCGTATCATATTAATAATTTAGGCTGTTAATTCTATTTATGGACTCTTTGGACTGTAACATAGAATACATTAAATATTTATATGACAGGCTTTGGGATGAATACAAAGTTATGTAACAAAAAATTACGACATAAACAAGTAAGCAAACATCATATGAACATGACATATATGCCCATATGTGAAGTTCTTCCTTTATTTCTTTGTATGTGACTAACACTAACAGTATGCAGATGTATTTTTTGGAATGAAATTTGGAATGAAGTCATTTCATTTTGAATGATCCGAGCACGAAGGCTTCATTTGGGTAGATTTGGGAAACATGAATTTATCTGATATTAAGATTGAAAAGGTAAACTGCTGTTTGTCAGGTAGCACCATATTGTGTTGCCGGTACGATGACAATCAGCAGCGGGCTGAAGTGGTGCTGGTGGCGATAAAAGGCGGGATGTGTGTTAGCATGTGAGCGTTTTCTGCAGCTATCCTGTAAAACGCTTTAATTACGGCTCTGTATTGGATCCACCTGAGTCCGTCCCGCTCTAATGGGGACTTTGCCATTCAGGCCTGCAGCTCCCTGATGCAAACGGCGACTACTTGGTTTATTTTCCTTCCTGATTCCGGCCTCCTGTCTCCTACCTGAGACTGTCTTCCTCTCATTATGTGGCTCTGTTCCACCTTCCACCTTCCTCTCTTGGTTTTGTTCATTTCAATTATGATTTCTCTCCATCTGTCTATTACATCCTCCCTCCTCTCTCTCTCTCTCTCCCACAGCGACACCATTCCTGGGTTTAATTGAGCATCTTTTTTCCCCCCACAGCACTCCATTAACAAGGTTTCCTTTATGCTGTTAAACAGTCAATATTCAAACCGAGAATGATCCCCGAAGACCGTGAGTCGATGTCGGAGCTCTTGTCAGTCAATGGAGGACATTTCAAGCATTTGTCGATGTGTCGTACCTTTGGGAACGAGGAAACTGGGGGAGAACAGATGAGCTGCAGTGGGTCTGTTACTGTTGTGTTTCACACTGTGATAAATGACAGTCACAGCCAGAGACCGGCTCTCGCCACCTCTCTGTGAAACTTTGGACCACGGAGAATATTTGAAGCTTTGATAAATATGAACCTTTGTGGAAAACTATGTGGACTTGGGAGGCGCCAACTCAAAGGAGAAACACATACCAAAAAATAAAAAATGAGACACGATTTTTGTCCGCACAATGGTGGAATTTGTTGATTTGGGAAAAACCTTGAAGGAAATGAGGTATGTGAATACGTGGTTATGCCCAGTGGTTAATGTTTTGAAAAACATTTGAAAGTAAATTTAAAGGAAGCTGCGGGATTTGATTCAGACTTCGGAGTGCCTGGAAGATTTGGATGTCAGAAAAGTTTCGATTGATCCTGAAAGTTTGTATAAAATTATAGGCAACAAAGAATAATTTAACAGAGGTGCCTTAAAGTCTTTCCTTTTATGATGTCCTTAAAAAAAAAAAAAAATCAGCACAACTGCAGCTTATTATTTATGTCACTCAATAAAGACGTCTGATGTAGAGACTTTGATATATCAAAGATGGAGGCTGAGAACGGATGGATAAACACGCAGGAGTCAGAGAGTCAGACTGATCCTGTATGACAAATCTGTCGAATCAGAGTTTGTTACAAATTTTCTATTTTAAGAGGCACAAAAACCCAAAAGCATTTCGGAGCAATAAACCTTTCAACGTGATGCGATTTTTGGAGGCACAAAGCCTTCTGTTGGCTTCACGTTTTGTTTGGAAACAATGAACTTTACTTGAAGGTAAACACTTGAACCTAGATCTGCAAGAAGGTGAAGAACTCATCAGTTCCAGCTTCATAAGACAAAGGTTGGGTTCGGGTTAGAAAGGCTGACGATTGGGATGAAGCATAGGCTGGAAGAAAGATCAGATATGCGAGAAAGGAAAAGCTTTCGGATGCCGGCTTACAAAAGCCTGGACAGAGGTTAAGGTTTGGAGCGGTATCTGGATGAAGGTGAAGGATTAAATGAAGGGACATGTTTGGGAGAAAAGATTTAGATACGGTTTAGGGATTTTAGATTAAGGTGAAGCCGCAGATTTGAAATAAGAAGTCAAGAGAGCTTTACGTCGGTGTCACGTTGGCTGTTAAAAGCACAAGCGGGGAGGTTGCAAACAGGCCGAAGACCGGCTTATGACGGCAAATTATTTTCATGGTGAAAATCAAAAATCAAAAATCAAATAAACAGACTTAAAGGCCGGCAAGTGAAGACAGCAGGTTGTGAATGAAGACAAACGTGCATATATCTTGTGCTGATGAGGTAACAGGTGTGTGTTTAGGCAGGAAGTGGAGGTGAATGAAGACAGGAAACAGGAACAGGTGGGGGGGGTGTCCAGGGATGTCCAGCAGGCAGATGGAAAATGACCGGAGTAGATGAAGGGAGACAAACTGAGGGAGACTGCGACATCTGGTCTGACTTTCAGCTAGTTTCTGGATTTGGATCAAGATCAAGATCCGGCCGACGCGTAGATGTGGGTGAGATTTTTGTTTTATCAGTTTTATCATTTCATTTAAAAGGATGATTTGGGGAAGTTTTACAAGTTTGAGAAAAATAGTACGTTTTGAATAAGTGTTTAAATAAAGATTGGGTTAAAAATGTAAATGCTGGGGGTGGAGATTTAAAAAAAAGGTTAAGGTTGAGATGCATCTTAAAATTGGATTATAGTGAAGATTTGTATGAAGGTTAATGCTTGGAAGAAGATTTACATCAAAGTGAGGTTCTGGATAAGATTATAGATGAATGATTCAATAAAGTTTGATGGTTCAGATTGATTTTTGACCGAGAGATGAGCTTCAGAGCAGATTTAGAGCTTCAGTTTCACAGCTGGACAGAAAGAAAGTACATTTATTGCAGTGCTGAGTATATTTTCTTTAACTTACCAAGTTTGGACTCAGTTTTCATGAAGGATTTGCTGAAGCTGACGCTGCTGTGGCAGAAAAAACAACCTCCCCTTCGACCTTGTTGTCCGTCATGTTGTGGCTCAGAATGGCTGGGTTTGAACCAGATAAGAGCTTTAATCCTCATATCAATAAGGATCAATAAATATGAGCCAGAGGTTTCCTCACCAGATGACTGTTTCATATTTTAGAAATAAAAAAATTTGTCTGGTTGGTCTTCGGATAAAGGTCAATGTTTTCGGCTCAGATTTGGGCGGATGTGAAGTTCTGAAAAATGGAAGCTGAGGAAGATTTGGATACAAGTCTGAAAGGTAAGGGTCGAGTTTGTGTGAAGATTAATATTTGGGGAAACAATCTGCACAAAGGTTGATCAACAGCAGCAAAATTCCGACTGAATTGAATTTCAGCAGCTGGAAGGAGATTGAACAGCTGAAGGTTTGCGTGCAGGGCGGGTTTTTTAAGATGTGCCAGTGCTTTTTTTATTTTTACCCATTCAACAAGCCACACAGACACACAACCTGTTTTTATTAACCGCAGTCAAACAGCCGTTAGCTGCACCGACTCTACTCCATCAGATTTGTTCTTTCTTCCCCAAATGTACACAACTCCATTTAATCTGCCCAACAACCACAAATGCCATTTGAAGTCTGTGCTCATTTTCCTGCCTGAGAGCAGCAGAAACAGCCAGAGGCCCCTCTGCTGTTTACCAAGTTTACATCGATGCTATCCCGCTCGGCTCGGACCGCCGTAATAGGACTCAATACTTCACGCCCCTGGCCACTGAACCAATACACCGAATCACTGAGTGGGTGCGGTGTGATAATAACAGCCAAAGGTAACGTGCATGCAAGTGTAAATGTTGGAGAGTGTGCATGCATGCGTGCGTGTGTGTGTTTGCGGTGAAATCTATATTTGTGTTTTGGCCGGACGAGCTGCCAACAGCAGCAGATTGATGCCAGAAATTGTCAGATTGTCGGCCACATCTGGACTCAAAACAAACCGGCTGCTGAGCTGCATGTTAACGAGACAGCCCTGGGTATTAGTGACTGAGAAAGACTGGATTATATATCCGTGTGTGTTTACAACCTCCAGCTCAGGAGAAACACACTGCAGAGCACTTTATTAGGAACAACCGTCCACCTGCTTCAGTTTACCCAGCCAGCCATCACAGCGTGTAAGACGATGAGGATCCGAGTCAACGTGACCGACTGTGCTCTCAGATGGCGGCTTCCCTCCAGGAAATCACCATCCTGCAACCGCAGTAATCAGCTCGTACATCACCCTAATTGCTGCGGGTGAAATTTTTTCAAAGTTCCTGTGATTTCTTTGGCAAGAAGTTGAAACACATTGATGGAATGCAAAAACAGGAAGTGACAGGAATTTAGGATGAAAACAGGAAGATGGATAACACGAAGAGATCATGCTAACCAGTTTCCTGATGTTTCACGTGAAAGTTGCGTCAAGCTTCAGACAATCTCCACCAAAGTTTTGTATTTGTTGAAAACATTTTTATAGAAGATTCAGTTTTGTGCGTGTCATTCCAAAACTTAAACTTCTTTACAGAAGCTTCAGCATGAATAATAAGTTCACACTTAAGATGCTGTGTAAGTTGTGTTGTCGTGGAAAGCGTCCACCAACAAAAAACATTTTGTAGTTTCATTTAATCTGTAATTATACTGGGAATCATGTAAATAAGTAGCAGATGGGAGGCAGTTTGTGTTCAGCACCTACAGTGAGTTATCTCCTTCCACACACACTCACATACATAAATTGTGTTGTTGTTGTTGTTGTTCGGAGGCCCACAGGCCTTCCTATAGTGGATTTATTTATATATATATATATAAAGTTGTGCTAGCGGACAGATGAGTAGCTTCAGATTGCGCGTTGACTGACAGCGTCGCCGCCAGCCCTCTTCCCCGTTAGTGGGGATGCCCTCAGCTTCTGACGGCGTTTGAAAATCCTTTCCTTAGTTCGGCGGGAAGATGAAGGCGAGCCGGCCCGCCTGCAGCGCCTCTGTGCCTCAGGCATCATGTCGGAGAATTTGTTTTGTTTTTCCACCTCATTCCTCTTCCCTTTTTCTACGAGGCCTTCGCTGCTTCCCCGTCTGCAGAAATAGATACACGCTCTGTGGGGTTTGCTGGTGCAGAAAAACAGTAGAATATCAAAACCATCGAGGATTAGTTGGGTTTTAGGGTTTAGTGAGCTGCAGCTGTAATGCTGCTCCTGTCTGATTTCTTTATCAGGATTCTTCTAAAATAAGAGCAGTTGAAGGTGGACACTGTAACACACCTTGTACTGAACAATCAGCATTTGAATCCTTTCCTTTTGTAATTAAAGAAAAAAAAAAAACTAAACTAAACTAATACATCAGCAGCTACCCAGTCTATTAGAATAAACAAACCGATGTGCCCACATACTTTTGGCTTGGCTCACGTTAACTACAGGATGCTAATTGATCCTAAATAAATGTAATTACATCTATGAAGCATTTCGATTTTTAGCCTGCTGAGTCCAGTTTACACATTAAAAGCATTTCTGGGACCCTTCCTCCGCTGAAGGGCTTTAATCGTTTATTTCAACTCCTTGATTCCATTTTTAACCTTTCAAATGTGTTTTAAAACTGAGGGCAGTTTAAGAAGGCAGGTTCAAAACAGCAGCTACTTAATTATGTGGATTTTCCTCACAAGTGATTTAACTTGGAGTTAAACTTCTGTAAAGCTGAATTAACCCCGTCATCAGTGGCACAGTGCAGGGGACCCGCCTGCGTTACCTTCCAGTTTCTTTTTGTGCGACAAAATTTATGCTCCACTGCAGGTTTATGACATAAACTATGACATAACACCTCATGGAGGGGGCCACAGTCAGAGATGATAAATATCAAAAATACAAGGGTTAAAACATATTTAGCTTTTGGTGAGTCAAGACAATCGCATCAGAAGGTGAGGAGCTGAAAAACTCAGCGACGGTGTGTAAAAGCTGAGTGGCTCATGATAAAACTTTCTTAAATAAAATGGTGAGAGCACTTATTGAATTACCGCTCACTCCTGGATGCTGCTGAAGGACTCTGAGGCCTTTTGTCTCATTTTTGAGCTAACACTCTTCAAATCAGACTGCGGTTGATCCTCCTCTCTGCTGATGCTAATGCTACCAGAGACAGGGAGCAGCTGCTGAAAATCGCCCACCGGACCTTCCACCTCTTGGCATTCTTCTCCTCGCTCGGCTGTTCACAAACTATTAGAGCGTTTACGCTGCCGATGGAGAGGGAGCCGCTGAACTCATTTCACAGGTTAATTAGAACAAAAGGATCAGCCTTTCACCGGGCGAGAGGCTTTCGATTATTGAAAGGTTGTGGTTCGCTCTCGTCCCTGCGGGCCTCCGGCGAGAGGACGGAGTATATTGGGCTCCATCACGGCTAAATGCCACCTATCAATCACCCGATCGCGCCTGGCTGCCGTCATTAGCGTTCCGTGATTGAGAGGTAAGCTTTGTAATCATCCTCGGGCAGATGCGGAGCGAGGATATTAATTTGCCGAGCGTCTCTCTGAGAGAGGAAATGACAAGTTGGGTCAACTCTTCAAAATGAGCGCGGACGGATGGACAGACTGACACAGAGCGTTTATTCTGTTCAGTACAAACAGCACTCCCCCACAAAACAGAGGCAGCTGTACAGGGAGGACTTCAACATGCAACAGCTGTGAGGCATTGGCAGATTTTATCATCATCAGCTGGCCCTTTCGTACAAAACCCATCAGGAAATGATCCGTTTTACAGGCACAGCGGTGGCAACCATCGGACACTCTCACACTGCTTCTCACAGGCCCGTAATTGGCGACTCCAAATTGACCGCAGGCCTGAGTCTGAGTGTGAATGGTCCTTAATCCCGTTGGTCTCTATATGCCAGGCCCCAGAGCGGCTGCCTCCGTGTTCAGCTGCGATAAGATTTCCATCAGATTATAACCAAATCCAAATCGTCACGAGGTTTGATTGGCTGTGGTCACGAAGCCGATGTGGTTGCTGTGGTTGTGTTAACACAGGCTGATTTTTGCATTAGTTTTTTATTAGTTTGGACCAATCAGCTGATTGAGTTATACATCACCTTGAACAAGACGCACAAAATAAAAGTGCCACAAAGGACTTTATACCAGATGTCAGAAGTCAAATGTCAAAAGGATGAAATGAAAGCAAACATTATAAAACAAACAAAAAAACTGTGGCTCAAATGAGGACTTTTAATGTGAGAGAGAAGTGACACGGCTGCAGGTTTCAGATTTGGTTCCTTCAAAAAATAGACGCACAACTGCAGCCGACAGGAAACAAACAAATGCGTGTGACAACAACAGACACAACTTTTTGCTAATATGAAACAAAACTTACTTCACAGGATGATAATCCGACAGATTTTTCATCCGGAGTTGGTTCCGCTGCCACCGAGAAATCAGCCGACGCAAGTTCAAGGATTAGTCCTGAAGGAGAGGATGAGAAATTAGTTAAGAAGTTTAACTCGTCTGCCTCGTTACTGAGCCAAAAGGGACCACGTCTTAACTGAGTCACTGTTGGAAACATCTGGAAACTCATCACACAAACGGGCGTCCAGAGACAGAGAATGTGGCTGTTGGAATGTAAACGCGGGTTCATATGTCTGATGAAGGCGTGGACTTTGTTTAAATATGAATCTGCGTTCTATCCATTGATTTACACGCAGTCGGTCGGACAGCTTTGTGCTATCAGCTGTTGTTCTGCCTTTTATTTCAACAAAAGCACCATGAGTGCTTGCTGTCCCCTCCGGTTGAGCAAATGATAAAGAAGGCGGTCTGGAATAATTACAGCAGTGATCTGATTTCACGTTGTGCATAATGTGAGTTGCCTTTCAAAGAAGGAAGGAGCAGGTTAGCTGCTGCGGCCGTTTCAAACTCATATTCTGATAATATCGAAAATCAGCGATAACAAATAGGCTCTATGTGACAGCCGTAGACTGAATATAATAAAATATATATAATATATTATCAGATGACTGTCAGGGGGCGACTCCATTGATTGCACACAAAAACGTCTGATTGCATTGAGTCAGTGAGCTCAGTGAGTTCTCTAGTTTCAAGTCCTCTCCTGAAATGCGTCTCTCAGATCTATCGGATGTTAGTGGATGGTTTGAAGTGGGTTGAAAAGTTTTTAATAGATGTGGAATTCCTAGCACGAATATTCTGCATATTTTTTTTGATGTGAAAAGTGGAAGACTCCCCCGCGACCCGGAAACGGAAAAGCGGTAGAAGATGGATGGATGTTAAAGACCGTAACCTGAAAAACATTTTTCTCCTGCTGAGAGGAGATTTCAGGATCATGCTGTGGTGCCTTTGTGTTTTCCGTCGGTTTTAAAGTGTTGCGCTCACCGGGGAAACACACAAACGGGATCCAAATTCAAAGTGTGTTCGTTCAGGCAGAGGAACAGAAACCAGAATCAGCTGTCACGAATCGAGGTCACAAAGAAGAACATGGTCATTAACACAAAGGCCGGAAACGACTGACACAGCTTATATACACCGGGCAGAGGGCGATAATCACACAGGTGAGGCTCGTTAGGACGAGACCAGGTAATCAGGAAGGAAGCTTGACAGGAACACACAACTTCAAAATAAAACAGTTTTTATATTCCAGTTTTGAAACAACACGGTAATGAATTTTAGTTTTTTCTATAATCCATAAACCATCCAACGAGCCTGCAGGCTGATGATCTCTGATCTATACCACGTGGCCAGCTGTTCGTTGATCGGAGGGCAGCAGTTCACAGAGCTCAGGCTGGATGAAAAGCAGAACATCTGTAATCTCCAAACAAAAACACATTCAGACTCTATATAAAGCTCACTTATATAAAAAAAAACAACCTTTATTCGGACTTTTGTTTTCTCTCTTCAGCTCAGCAATCACGGAAAAACATCATCAAGTCAAAGACACAGAAGTGCTTTGTTTCTGCGTCTGTGTTGGTGTTTGGAGTGGAGGGAAAATGATGAAACGCAGCACAGGAAATAAATTCTCATATCCAACACATTTACTGGCAGAAAAAACAAAGCAGATACAGAAAAACACATTACGAGGGCACCAGAGTCCCACTTTTAATAAACAGAAACATCGACCAGCTCTTTGTGCTCGTCTGGCCTTCAGTCTGCAGCTGAAATGTTCTCACAGTTTGAGGGAAAGGTCTGAGGAGCCAGCCAACAATGAATAAAGTAATGTATATGTCAGCACTCAGTGCCTTAAATATTTCATTCTTCGTTAATAAAACACAACGGTGTGACCTGCAGTTCATATTGACTCAGTCCTACACGCATCCTTCTGCTTTAAATGGTCACTAGAGCACCAAATATGGATTAATACATGGCTGGAAACAGTCTCCAAAAATAAAACTTTGAATGAGTTCCACATTTTGGAAATATAGCCACCGCTTTAAAAAATAAATAAATAAAACGATTAAAACTGAGGATATGCTGGTTGCCTGGTTGAGATATCCAACAACCAATACTTAAAATAGAGAAGTCAAAATGTTGTTTATGGCTCAAAGAGTATAATATATATCATAATGCTCAAAGAGTGGAATCCCAAACCGTTAAACAGCTGCGTCGATTTTTTTATTTTATGCTTTGGATACATTTACACGTAGAGTAAGAGTTTGATGAAGGAGTGATGTGAACTGGAGTGAAAACCTGAAACAGGGCGAGCAGGTTGAGGCTGGAGGAGAGTGAGGTCAGAAATGAAGCCGTTAAATACACAGTGTCATGCTTAAAGAGCCTCAGGCTGGGGAGGGATTGGTGGGGGGGGCATCACCGTGTCAAAGGAAAGAGTTTCACTTCTCACAGCTCAGCTCATTATGGATGATAAACACCTGCCTGCTCAAACTGACACATGTGAAGGGCTGAGACGATCCCCGAGAAGGAACCGGAGCTGAAAATGATGCTAATTTCTGAGCGGCCGTTCGGTGTCGCTCCACCGCATCCTGCAGGCTGACATTGATTTAGCGGAAAATAAGGGTGAGGATTTCCAACCGGACAGAATCCCTTTGCCTCGCCTCAGCACGACATATTCTGCTTGACCGGTGAAATGTTTTTCTCTGAGATATTACAAGCCCTCTGAACTTCCCATCAGTCACAGCAGGATGAGGTTTTCAGCCTCAAAGACGGCGCTCGGCTGACAGGCCCGGCGCCGTGAAGAGGGGGGCCGGGTGGCCGGTCGACTGGAGCAGGACGTCCTGGGGGTCTTGGACTCGGCACAGTGCTCCCACCAGAATGAACGTGTGCACGGCGGATATAAATAGGCTCTTTAGGTGAGACGCCGCCGCTGAAGCTCTCGCCACAGAGGCCCAGGAACACATTTAGCAGCAGATGTGACTGTGCAGCTGCAAACAGTGCTGGAAGGAGGGAAAGGAAGAATAAACAGCCTGAAGTCAGTCTTGATTTTCTTACGCTGCATGACGGAAGTTTTCAGCCTTTTAGAATCTATAAAGTCACCACTTCCCAAAGTAAATGAGCTGATGCTGCTCATTCTGTGTTTTAACCTTTTTACACTTCACTTATCCAATCCAACAGCTTTAACTGAAACCAATTTAATACAACTAGAAATAACTACAAACTTTAATTTGAAAACCACCTTGTAGAAGTTCCTTCGCTTTTTGTGTAAAAAGCGACTCATTTAGCAACTAAGTTGGTCGGCGTACCATCAAAACATCCAAAAAGTTTCATCTGTGTTATTTCTGTGGCTGCTGATCGTTGACTAGTCTGAATTTACTGAGATTGAGAATCCCACGAGCTGCTAATGTGGTCCGTTTCATTGTCTTTGGGGGGGGGGGCAAACCCCAGCTGGTGGGGGTGGCCAACGAGGTGCTGGCCGTCATTGCTGGTTTCATTTATACATTTTCTTTCCATTTTATTTGAATTCAACCTCACTAATATTCCCTTTATTGAAGTAACATGAACTGGATTATCTGACGTTCACTTGCTGGCTGAATTTGTGTTAAATATATGGATAAGATGCGTGATGTGTGATGTAAACGTTGATATAACAGAATCTTTTAATGTGAGCATTGAGCGCTGATCATTTGGCCTCCGGGGGCCTTAAAACTCAAAATAAAAGCCCCTTGTTGACATCAGATTTTAAACATATATGAACAAAAACATATCAAAATAAAACTTTTTGAACTGATAGAAAAGTTTCAGTTCGCACATATTAAGATTAAAAACGGACAAATATTCAGTTTGAAATATTCAAATATGAGTGCAATCATAAATACGTGTTTGTTCTACAGTCACAGCTTTGAATAATTAAAGACTGGAAATGTCTTTTTTTAGTTATTTTCGAGGCTGAAACCAGGAAGTAGTCAGCTGAATTCTTCATGAAAGAACATTTGTGGTTTGCTGTGACTGGATTATCCTGTAAATATCTGAAGTGTCCTCTGTGTTTCTGTGACATTTCGCAGCTGTGAGTGTTTCTGAGTGTTAAGGCGGCTGTAATTTAAATGCTGGTATTTGTTTTTCTTTAAAGCAGCAGCAGAGTTACAGGGCAGTGAACTAGAAAATGACATTTTAAAGTCATCTGGAGCTTCTGCAGAGTGTTGTTGCTCTTTCCTCAGCGGGATAAATATTAACACCGTCGACGCCTTCCACTTCCTCTCTGAGAAGACGGCTCGTCAGGCAGACGGAAGGAAGCTTCAGCTGCTGCCTTCCAACCCGATGGCACATTTAGCATCATTGTGTATTTTTATTTTTTTATTCCTGAAGAGACCCAGCAGTGACATCACATGTTGTCATTTTGGTCACTGCATCACTTTACCATCATGTAGCGATGTTGTTTACAGCACAGGAGGCGTTCGTCACGTGGTGTGAACCTTTCCAGATGGCTTCAGGCCTGAAGAGACCTCTGAGATGTCACACGCTCCACCGTCGCCATCGGAGCAAAGAGGCGGAGCTAACACAAGTTTTTTTTTTTTTTTTTTAGCAAACCCACGCACACAAAGCATTCTGAATGAAGTGTGAAAAAAAAATCACACTCATCCAGTTGTCTGGAAGGAAATCAGCTATAACTACCAAAACTGCCAGCGTACCGGCGGTAATTGTGCACCTGAGTCTACGGGGACTGACTCACTGCTGGAGCTGGACTCTAATGGTCATCAGAGATACAGACTTTGGCTCCATTACTCCTCTGCTCATTTGTTGTCCTCCTGAGAGCAGTGGGGCCGAGCTCTAAGCGCACTAATGCTAGACAATGGTGTGTTAACACCCCAAAGGGTCGATGTGGTTTATGTGTTAGCAAACAACATTATAATCCCATTAAATCCAAATATAGGAGCTAAATCAGTAAAGATGATTTAGTCACACTTAGTCTGACACTCCGCTCGTCTCCGTTTCCTGCGTCGACCTTTCTAATCGTGGGACATAATTCTGCTGCCATTTTGGTTTTTGGCTCCCTGAAAAGAGATTTTGATTCGCACAGACCGTTTTGTAAAAAGCAAAGGTCAGGCGAGGCATAAAGTAAATGATGGCGGACAGGCGTTGTCGTTGTTGCATTTCCTGCATGAGAAACATGTGAAGAGTCTAATTTGAGCGGCCGAGCGCTCGAGCTCGTCTCTCTGTGAGACAAACTCATCCTGACTCAACCCAGCTGCCGCCGTCTGTGCGTGCTGTAGGTCACAACTCGAACAATTTAACACACACACAAAAAAAACAAACAACAACAACACACTTTTCCCGTTTCCAGGTTAACAACACGATTTAAGTCTGGACCTCATGATTGCCGTCTCGCCTCCGTCCGTCACACTCGCTTGTTTTTGGCTGCTCGGTTGGCTCTGATTTGCCCTGTTAGTCGAGCACATGAGCAGAATGTGCTCTTGATCCCGAGCAGTTGATTTGGATTCAGGTCTTCATCTCCGCAGGGGGGCGGTGTCACCTCCCCCCCCACCCCCCCAGAGAAGGAGCTGCTCGTTTTGGACAGTTGTTCTTTCACTTTTCTTAGATTGAAGGGAAAATTAAATTTTTTTTATTTTCAGCCTTGTGCAGAATCTTATCTTCTCTTCAACTTGAGAGGAAACCATGAAACCAAAATCTAAAATAAAAAATGTATTTCCTATTTTTTTCCCTTTTCATCTTTTTCATCTATTCTTTATTTTCTCTTTTCATTTTTTATTTCCAATTCTTTTTTTTATCTTCTCGACTTTCCCTCCTGATTTTCTGTCTTTCTTTCTGTCTTCCTTTCATCGTTTATATATTTTACCCATATTGTATCAACCCTTTTTCTATCATTTCCTTCCTTCCTTTACTTCCTTTCCCCTGAAACTGTTTCTGCCTCCTAATTTCTGTTTCTCACACAAATACTAACTTTATTTTTAAAATCTTTTTGAAGGACACTTTCTTCTTGTTTCTTCAAAGGTTGCTCCTTCCCCTCAGTTTCATTTCCTCTCTCTTCCCTTCTTCCTTATCTCTGTTCATTTTCCTCTTTCCACTCCCTCTTTACTCTCCCTGCTGATCTGATGGCATCATTTCTTAGGATTTTCATTGCTTATAGCTCAGATTTTACAGTTGCTGAAAGGTTTGAGTCTCTGACCGTTCTTCACGTTTCCTTCTCCATCAAGCCTTTCAGCTTCCCGACATCTCGTCCATCGAGGATCGGCAGTGACTTTTCAAAAGGTGGACAGTTTCTGCTGCAGTTTACTGTGTGTGTGTGTGTGTCCAACTTGTGTGCAATTAGAAAGGGAGAAACTGAGCGAGTACAGCATGTCAGTAGACTCTTAACAAAGTTGCCGTTGGCAGCGAAGCTCCTCGTCATCTCCGCATCGGGATAAAATGAGCCCAAGAGACTGGTGCCCCCGAGTCCCTCAGTAGACTTAATTTAACAGAGTTAAAATCAATTTCTCAGCTCTCCCCTGGGTCAAATTAACCATCTCCTCGTATGAAGAAGCACCGAGCACTTGACAGCTCGTCCAGACCCTGACTGTGTCCGTCTGCGTCGTCGGCTGGCAGAGAGCTTTTCATATCTCGTCCAATCTCAGATTCTGAGTCGGAGCGTGGCGCCAGGCTGCGTGGCAGACCTTCAATCTGCCAAGGAAGTGGCCCGGGCGGTGCCGTTCCACATCTCAGCGTGTGCTGGTTCGCGGTAATTGCTCTTATTTGTTGAGACGCAGAGCGCAAAGACAACGTGGGACAAAATCCAGCTTTTCAATTTGAGGGGAAAAAACTGCAGCGCTGATGCAAGATCCTGGCAAATGGAGTTAAAGCCCAAGGTCACGCTGTTTTCCCGCCACAGTCGACGTATCGACCGCCTCTCATCTGACTAACGTGACGAAATCTTTCGTTAGCACAGCTCTGGGTGAGACCTCACTGCGATCTCTGGATCATTCTCCGTTTCCTCCGTCGCTGCACTTCTTTCTCTTCCTGCCTTTTCAGCTTCCATTTGAACAGTTCTCACACTCTGCAGTTTTTCTTGAGCCCATGATCGCAGGTGATATTGTGGCTCCGCATCACAAACCACGCCACAGACCAGGAAGTGTGTGTGTGCAGAGTGGAAAAAAAGAAAGCACTTCAGCCTCCTGGAAACATTAAACTGCTCAGGTCAAGGTGACCACAGTGAGCAGTCATAAAAATACAGCCTCCTGATGAATAATCCAGTTCTAATGTAGTTTCCCAACTCTTAAACCAGAGTTACGAGATTCATGGCAGCTTCCTTTCATTGGTCGCCTTATTTGAGCAATTACATCGAATCCTCTGAGAAGCCTTAAATTGAACTTTTTATCCAATTTTTAATTCCTGTTTTCGGCTGCAGAACGTCATTGGTGAAACATTGATTTTTAGAGTCAAAACTGTTTTATCTAATCTTCCTCCAGCATTTTCAGTCCCCTGGTCGTTCTTCTGTCGAAGACCTGACCTCTGTGGATAATTCAGCCGCTAGTTAAAACTTCCTGGACGTCTAAATTGGAAATTGCCTGCGAAACAGTGGAAGCAAAGATCAGCCGCAGCCTCAGCACATATTAAAGTGAAACCGGTTTATTCTGGGCTTTAAATCCCCCAACGAGACCGCAGCACATGATAAGAAGCTCCTGAACGACATTGACTCCAAAAAGACTCCCATGATTCCGTGCTACTTCACGGCGCCATCCAGCTCTGTGTTATTACAGACTGGGCGTTCAAAACATTTAAAGTGGACTACAGAGACCTGAAAAACCGCATGAGGTTTGTCGTGTGTGTTGGTTTAAAGGTTCCTGGACTTTTGAGGTTGAGAGGAAAACGGCAGCTCTCCGGCAGATGCAGACGTATTTAATGAACCTTATCGTCCTCTGAAAACACCCAGAGATTCTGAGCCTCGATACAAAAGTGCAATGTCGTAGTAAGAGCACTTGAGTTTTATTTTCTCCCCCGGCGCTGATTCTCTTCTCCCAGAAGCCTCAGCACGCGCTGGCCGCCACGCAGAGATGCGAGATAACTCGGCGTGTCACAGGATGCCTTTTAATAATGGCCCTGATGATGAATTGCTTTAATCACAGGATCGAGCTTTTCCTGTAACTTATGATACAGGAAGCTTGTGAAGAGAATTGTTACGCCAAGCCTCATTGAGCGGCTTAATGTGAATCTTTACGTGTCCACAATTAGATTAAGGGTGTGACACGGCGTCCCGCCCGGCTGGCACCAGAGCAGGCCTGATGACGGCTTCTTCTTCTTCTCCTTCAGTGCGATGGATGGAGGCAGCGGAGAGCAAAATGGAGGACAGGAGTGTGAGTGTGTGTTGGTGAGAGGGGCGGGGGAGCCAGTGAACGGATCAATGGAAGTCATTATATGGTGCTTACCGTTTGGCCGGTCATGGTGTGATGGATGTGTTGTGGCAGGTAATGGTCCTCTGCTGCCTCTGCCTGAGCAAACGGAGATGATGAACTCAGATGTGTTCACTTGTCAACAACTCATCCCGATTTCATCTGGTTCAGCGGCCGGCGGCGGAGCCTGAAGGCGCCCGCCCCGTGTAGGGGGCTTTGCGCGGCTTAACGGGAGAGCGCGGGGTCAACGATTGAGACGAGTGCAATCTTTCACACACAAGTTTGAGATTGAAGATGAGATTTTGAAACTTTTTCTCTGGGGATCCGCTGCCATACCCCAGATGAGCGTTTCAGCGTCCTGGAAACGGCCGCTTTTATTAACTGAATTCAGATTTCTCTGCTCTTGATAGCGATGAGGTCTTCCCCAACTACTGACCAGAGTCCTATGAAGTTTAACAATCATCCCCTTATGATTTTTCTTTCGTGCCACCCGCGGGGTTCACCTCGCAGTTCTCGCTCCACATGTGTCCCAAATTCACCATATTCACTTTTTAATCTGAAGCGTGTGATGAAATAAAGTATCCTCACAGCAGACATTACGCAGACTAAATAAGGTTGTTTTTTTGTGAGTGCGCTTAATGTTAATGGACACTACTCTCCCTCGGTGCACTTTTCCCACAATGCACTGCACAAATAAAATGAAAAAAAAAAAAAAAAATAGAAATGATGAAAGGGGGAGGGGGGGGCATGTTCGTAGTGACAAACCTGCAGGGAGTTATCAGCTGATTCTGCAGCTCCGCTCAGCTTTACTGAGCTTTACTCTGATTCTCGACTCACAGTTCAGCAAATTTACTGCCCTGGTTTGCTCTGGCCGCTTTTCTTTTCTTTTTTTTTGTCGTAGCAGCAGCTGCTTCTCTCTGAGAGAGTTCTCCAAAACCAACGTCCGCCGTCCTGTCGCTTCAAACTGGCACTTATTGTGCGTTCCTGTTTTAACAGCACAAGTGATGCCAAAATCAGCGAGCGTGAGTTTGATTTCATGTACGAGTGTAGTCATACACAACTCGTGTGATTTAATGTCTGATGTCCAAAGTGTCGGTTGTGTGTGTTTGATGTGGGGTTGTGCGATGAGCTTTAGCATACCTTCTTCTTGCATCCAAGTTGGCGGTCTCAGCGTTTCATGCCTTCATTTCATGATTAACAACACTAACCAGAGGGCGACGGGTGGCGACAGAGGTGCTGATCCAGAGCTCGTTTAAGGTGGATTCATCTAACGCTGAATCTAACAGAACCTGAGAGCTCATTCCTCTCTTATTTTCTCTCAAACTAACTCTGAGCGGGAGTTTGATTACAAGAAACAAACACATCCCTCCTACGATAGACGCGGAGTTGTAGATCTGAAGCCGGAGGAGTTGTTGTATTGCTGAGTGTACAGTGCCGAGTTTAGCAGCACATTAATGGTTTGGCAAACAGTTCTTCAAGAACATAAATATGTATCGTACACGCCGTCAGTATCTCTCAGTGCCTTTCATTAACTGTACATAATATTTAGCTTTTAACGGCCGATGCAGAGATGAGTACATTACAAACCCCTTTTTTTTAACACCAAGAATTACCTGCAGAAGATCCTCACTTCCTGTCAACTTCACCAGATGTCCCAGATTTTGCTGTCGGCACATTAGCGGTCCAGGGCTGAGGCACTGACGTGTTCCTGTGTGCAGTTTCTCAGTCAAACACTAATACGGCATTATTCATGACACATTCAGTGTTTTTGATTGTGGTGCAGAGGAAGAAAAAGCACAAATCACAAACCACAACTGCTGGAACAACAGACCCATTTCCACTCGCCTGAAGGTTGTGAAATGGCAGCGTAATGCGATTCGGGGACCGGAGCAGCAGTGCAGATGCAGACAAGTTGAACGTAAATCACTCTGCTTGGAGCTGCTGTGTTCGTCCATCAGCGTCTGCTGACGCATTGAACGGAGCTTTTGTTCGGTGCTGATCTTCACCTGATTCTGCTGTGTGTGAGTCACCGAGTCACATCCCACCTGACATCCTCAGCAGCTCTTCCCAAACAGCGTTCCTGCAGATTTCACTTTCCACCAGGAATGGACTTTCATTCTGCGAGATGGCGGGTTTTATTGTATCCAGACAAAAGCGGGGAAAATGTTATGAAATGTTATGAAACAGATCGCTGCGGCGGCGCTGCTGGTACGCCGTCTCCCTGCAGACTGAAGGAACGTCAACACAGCGGGGCTGGAGAGGCCATTTTGTCTTTTTGTAAAGGCACTTTAGCAGCAGCCACTCTGAGTGCTTTTATCATTATACGCCACTGCAGTCTGGCCATTTATTCTGACCTTGGAAAATGGGTTTAAAGGTCTCGCTGTGTGTGTGTGTTCCAGAAATTGCCTGGATTGAGATGTTCCATGAAAATATGTAGTGAACAGCTTCTGTAGGCCAGGCGGGGGTGGATAAGGGGAAAGCTATTTGGGGGACGGAGGCACAATCCAATTTGTTTGTTCACACTCCAGCAGAGGCAGATCAGAGCAATTGATACATTAGGACTGGTTTTAGAGAGCAAATATGGCAGTGTGAAGAGGGGAGGAGGACTATATATTGCACAGAAGTGCTTCAAGAGTAAATTTAGCTCACGGGCCATTGCACAGGGCGCAATATGAAACTATGATAAAAAAGAGATTGCTTTATTCTCTGAGTTATCAATATAATTCTGTCTCTGTGGCTCGCTGTCTAATTTTGGTGGCAGGCATCTTTTGTTACTGTGAAATTTTCTGTTACAGAAAAAAATAAAAAAAATAAATAGAAAGAACCCGCACTTGTGAAGGTTCATTCAACATTCGCAGATAAATGCGTTTAGGGAGGGCGATGCCGCTCTCAATTTGAAAAGCCCTCGGCGTGATGCAACATCCAAATCCTTCAGACCTGAACATGTCATCTGCGCCTGGGGTGACAAAGGAAAAGAAATTAGGAAATATAATGTCCTTATATGACAATGTGGTGTTGGTCGGAATGAAAAAAAGGTGGGGGTTGGTGGCGGGGAGTCAGAGCCAATCTTATCAGCGCAGGCGACTCAGTCCTGGTCGGCGCAGAGAAAAGGGACAGCTGTTATTTCCTATTCAGCAGCAGGATCCCCGGCTTGATAATGTCTAATAACGCGCCATAAATTAAATCTGCCGCATCAGTGCACCCACAACGGCATACTCTAGGATAAATAGTGAGGTTCGATGTCTCAAAACGAGATTTCGGCAAACCATTATGGGAGGCCGGAGTGATCTTTTTTTCTTCTTCGTTTATTCATTTAATGGGATTATTCATGAGGCGATGATGATGGCGTGTGGGGGGGGGGGGGACTGAGACCGACACAGAGAGAGAGAGAGAGCTGAGACATTTGTGCTGTGGGTTCGTTGTTGCACAGATGAATGTAATTCACTTGTTTTGTTAATTATTTCGGCCTCTTTAAAGTCGTGAATGTTTCGGATCGGGTCGATTTTGCCTCGAGTACCTTATCATCCATCCATTATCCACTCAAGTTTTCCTTCTGGGGCGGCGGGGGGGGGTGCGCCTCGGAGAGGTCACCAGTCCAGACAAACAGTCAGTCACTGCAGCATCAGCAGGGTTCACTTCCACCCAACAGAGAACCATCTGCATTCTGCTCCTCAGGTCCAAGTCCAATCCTTCAATCGGCGGCCTCCAGTATCAAACTGAGCAGCAGTCTCAAACCAAACGCTCCCGTTGTGCGCTCACCGGAAACATCTACCAGCTGTACCTTCACTTCCTTTCTCTGGATCGCTTCACCGTTTTCTGAGGGGTCCAATGATCCTGGAGCGCTGGATTGTGGATTCATGAGTCTACCTCCAGACCGTATGCGACCTTTGAAACGTCGCGAGCAGCCATATCGACAGATTACTGAGGGAGAACATGGCGGAATGAACACCACGCAGTCTGAAGCATTTGCACCTTTTCAACACCCCATAAAAACGCGGCGTGGTTTGAACAATCACACTTCAGGCCTCCTGATCCTTTTTGTTTTCACTTTACATTCAGCTTTTCTGAAACAAGATACGTTGGCAGAAAATAGACACCTTGACTGTGAACATTTTACTGACAGACTCAGTGTCAACATATTTGCGACTTGCCAAATACACGAATTAGCGGCATATCCTCATTACGTTAATAGAAAACATAATTATGTTTCTCTCGCAGTGTATTTGCGGTGGCAGATTAGTTGCATATTAACCTGAGCTGGCAGCTCTTTATTCAGGTTCAGGCGTCGAAGAAACGAAAAACGACAAGATGCTTTTTAATTTCCTTTCTTTACCCGTTTTCACGTCATCTGCACAATCTCTTCTGTGTCAGACAACCAAAGTCAAACCAGAGTAACTTTCCGCTTCTTTATTTCTTTCCCTTTTTCTGTCTCTAAGTAACATTCAAGCTAAAAAGCCACTTAATCCATCTTCTCCGGCATGAGGCCTCTTTTCCAGGCAGAAGGGATGGTAAAGTACATAAGTCTGCGGCGAAGAGTCAACCATACACAGAAAAACCATCTGTCTTCATCATTCTCCCGGCACAATTGATCTGCGGCGCTCTGGAAAGTATTTATTATGAAAAGTCTCATTTTTTAAGCGTCCCGTTTAAAGTAGCGACGGCCATAAATCACCCCTGAATCGGAGCAAATCTGAGCGCTCTCCCACTGGAATCCATTATTCGTATTATACCAGCTCTAAGTGGACATAACAGCTTAATCCAATATCGATCTGAGCGTGTGTGTTGGTCATCTCATCCAATCCCAACCTGATATCTGAGACGCTGCGAGACGAGCCTCGCATCTGCTCTCACTTTAAATAATCACAGAGGAGAGTCTGTGTGGCAGCCGGGCGAACTCCCTCCTCATTAGAAAGCAATAAATAATGTGTCTGTTTGTGTGTATGTGAGGTCTAATCCTGGCTAAGACTCTGTTTAATACCAGAGAACTTCAGTGAGCTGGCAGGCCGGGTAATTAAGTGAGCAGCAGTCTGTTCTGATGGCTCTCATACACACTGGCATAAATTATTGAAATGCTGTTAAAATAAATAATGAAGTCAATTGCAGCATTTTGCATGTGGGCGGGAGGTTAAATTATGCATGAGCTCGATATTTGTAAGTGTAATAGGAAGTTAGTGTGGTGGTTTTTAAATCGCGAGGAAAGAAAAAAGAAAAATCCCCCCGCCCACCGCTATTAACCAGATTTAATTTAAAAGGGTAAAAAAAACAACAACAACTCCAGAGTCAAAGTCGACAGCAGATTTCAGAGTAAATATATGAGAAATGATGCAGCAGTCGTCTCCAGGGTTAAGTTTACACCACGTTTTCGCTGATATCCTGCAGTGATCTCCATATGCTTTGGCAGGACCGACACGATCGGGGAAGTCTGAGTTTGGCCTCCGAGCTCTGGAGATGGAGGATCAGAGTGGAGGGGGGGGCATCAAGAGCTGGCAGCTTCACACCCGCTTTAAATGAATCTGGTTTGTAACGTTAAACAGGGTCAGAGCGACACTTTGAGGCGGCGGCTGTTCTTTGTTATTGTCAACTTAAAGTCAGGCCTGTAACTTAGAAAACAAACAATTAAACAACTGAAGAAATGTTCCTCACAGTTTCATTCAGCGTGGCGTGCGGGAATTCTTGAGAAGCATCTGCAAAAATGGGAAACTCAAAGTCTTTCATCGTTCATCATCAGCCAATTTCCTCAACCAAGAAAAGGAACAAATGTCAACACCTTTTCTGGCACTTAGAGAACTTCAGCACCGACTAAAAAGTTTGCCGCTGTATCAAACGTTTAGCACCAAAAGCAGAGTCATACTTTATCTGTGGTGCACCACAAAGAGCTTGATAATGTTGAGGAGCAGACTTTTACGATGGCTTCCCATCGAGGGGAGAAATAAGTTGACAGATGGGAATGATAGAAAACGAGATGAAAGGTGAGTTGAAGCTTTATGGATTGTCGTTACAGCAGGAAGTTACCAACAAAAATCAAACAACAATAAAAGCACAATAAAAAAAGTAGAAGCAAAGAGCTATATAAACTACACAACGCACCATATAGAAAACAGAAACACTTTAAGCTGCCCCGTCTCGCAGGCCGTAGAGTTGATGTGGCTCAAAGCAGTAATAATAATTATACTAATAATAACAGAGTGCAGCAACGTAGGCAGGCTGAGGTCGTCTTTATGGTGCAGAGATTAGTGGAAGTGCTGCTGTTGTAGAGTCTCACTGCTGCAGACGCACAAAAGATGTGTGTGGGTGGTGCAGCCTGTTGCTGAAGGAGCTACCGGGGGCACACAGGGATTCAGGCAAGATGGTGGGGGGGGTGGTGGAACTCAGCCATCATCCTCCTCTCACTCACCACGTCTGAGGTGTCCGGGGGCCTCTACGGGCTGGATCCGCCGCCAATCATCACTTCATTCAGCCGCTTTTCAATTTTTTTCTTCCATCTGTAACAAAAAAAAAAAAAAAGCCACAACTGTTGTCGATACTCGTGCTGCTCCCCCGATCAACGTTAGAGTCAGCTGGGGTTTGTGCACTACAGAGTGGAGACGGTTGCAGCGTGTGATGACTCACCTCGCACATGCTCAGTTAGCCTCGACTCACACACGTTTGTGTGTTCTGCTCATCATAAGCAACAAAACACACAAATGAATTTTGAACTGTTTGGACTCAAGGTGGATTCATAAACGTAGTATTTTTCATTAATATAAACACGTTGCTGTATTATTCCTTTTTCCGATAATATGAACATCGCTGTAAAACAATAAATATATTAGAAATATTATGCTTATTGGGACTAAGACCAGATGTTAATGAGAGAAATGCAATGAATTTTTAATATGACGCAACATTCCCTGATCTGAGATGCAACCGTCCCCAAGACCGAGGGCTCAGATGCACCATCTAATATCTTTTATTCAAATAAACACTGTGTATGATTTGTGGTATGTAATCATCTAACCGCGGTGAAATCTTCAATAAATGAGATTTAAAAAAAAAAAAAAAAATATGAAAGTCAGAAAGATTTTTGAAGCTCGCGCCCGCTCGGACAAACTCGTCCTGAAGCTTTCGATAGAACTACCTGTCTGCTTCTGAACGTCTCCCAAAATGGACAAAAGTATTTTTTTAAAAATGGGGCAAAGTGTTGCAGCATTACACAAAGCTGAGCCTGCATCAGAATGTATGACACACACATACACTCAGGTTAGTTCCTGTCAGTAATGGCCTCCTGCCTACCTCCTCCGTCTCATCTATAAATAGGCTGAATCAGAGCATGAAATGAAAAGCAAGAGAACAGCATGAAATGGGACTAAAGTTGGGAAAATGGACATATTTATTCTTTTGTTTTTGAAGAAGGCCGAGGAAATAATGACACAATTTTTTACATAAAGCCGTGCAATCTTCACAAACAGTGCCGATATTATGCTTATTTTTACGCCCTGCTCTTGTTTCATTCTGTGTAATAATGGATGATTGTCAGTGGCTGTTCTAAGGACGCCGCTCTGCTGTTGTTACGGTCTAGATATGCAGATGAGAATAAGC